>NW_016972905.1:355-1988 GCF_001483705.2 Eufriesea mexicana
GAAGGATAATATATTATAGCATTTGTAGTGAATTTTCGTGTCCATGAAGGATTTTAAATGAATTATTAAACGCGTAATAAGGTAGTCGAAATATTTTATTTCTTAATAAGACTTATATTATATATTCTTATTACAGTGTGTATATACTATATTAATATTAATTAATATTATGATATATAAATATTAATATTAACAAACGTGGAATGTCATTATTAATATTTTTGTTATTATTATATGCTGAAGACTAATATTATTTTATTAATTATGTATAAAATAATATTAATATATGAATATTTATATTGTGTGAAATTATTTACGTGCGATATTTACGTTAATTATGCAAATAATATTAATATTAATGAACTTAAGGACCATTAGTGATTAATTTTAATAGTAAATTTATAATTATATTGATTTATTACTGTTAATATCTTTCATTACAATTCTAAAGAATGATATTATAACAATAATAACGATATATTAATTATGCATCAACGTATTAAATATAATTAATAATACAACGTTAATACACTGTTCTGATAATGACAAATTTGAATATCATCTATTAGAATACCAAAAATTCTACGAAAATACCCCTTCTATTAATTTCTAAGAAAAATACCCCTTCTAGTAATTTTTACGTCAATTTCGATTATTGTGTCCAAATTTGTTCTTATATTTGTTGACTAAATCGAATCCTCTTAATGCAAGTTTTTTCTTGTATCTCGAATATAACATTCTATTAGCAATTGGAAATAAATCAGTGGTCGTATGAAGCTGAACATGTTCCTCGTTAATACGGATAGCGCAGTGCGCGAGACAGGAGTGTTATAAAGGAAAATACATTCCGTATATCATGCGCTGTCATAGTAATGAAGAAAATCCATACTCCAGACCTACGGCTTTGTTTCTTAATCCGAAGATAACACGGGGATACGGCTGCGTGCACGAGTGAAATGGAGCGCGTATCAAGATAAAGTGACTCGTATTTCCTTGGAGTAAAAAGGATCGAGTTTGCTATAAAATCCGTCCAGAATTGGAAATACAAAACTAGAGTAGGTAGTCGTTCCCCTCTCTTTCTCTCTCAAACGTCAATTTGATAGATTGATACTTGATGTATCCTAGAAAATTTGTACATGGCCGTTTAATAATTGGGAATCCGATGAAGATGTATCATCTATTTCAATGTTGGTTGGAATAGAATAAAATAGAAAATGGGAAATAACAATAAAACGAATTATTTCCCATTTTCTATTTTATCTGTTCCTTTTTATTCTTTGTTATTAAATATCGTATTGCGAAGTGCTTCATTAATTTTGTAAATTTGAAAGGAATTTTGGGGGGATTTTCGTTGATTTTTTGATACGTGTTAAAGTATTAGTATATTAGAATTTTTATTACTGGCATCACGCATGCGCAAGTTTCGTTCACTGCGACCATTTTTCATGGTCTTTCTGATCAATTTTTATTAGTTTTATTATCAAGAATTTTTATTATTGGTTAATCGTAGAATAATTAATAGTAATATAAAATTTGATTATTATTAATATTTTTGTAGTATTTTCTAATAGTAATTATTAACATTATGTAGCTATCACATTCTTTCATTATTGGTAAATATTTTTAAAATGTT
>NW_016972906.1:0-402 GCF_001483705.2 Eufriesea mexicana
CGGTCGTAACCTGACTCAGCATAACACTCCGAGACTACTATTGCTGGCCTTCCCAGAGCCAAGTTGAATATATTAGAGAGCTCTAGTTCTCAGAAATCCAGCTGATAGTAGAACATAGCGCAAAGCCAAAGCTACCGTCTCCTAACCTAACCAACGGTAACATATCCAAACGTAACATAACTCAACCTACCATCCCGCGACCGCTATTGCTAGCCTCTCCAGAGCCAAGCTGGTCATACTAGAGCTCAACACAGCGCAGGAATCCTCGGAATGGCAGAGCAAAGCACGGAAGTTAAAGCTATACTAGTCAAATTTATCATAATCCGTCCTAACCGGTCGTAACCTCACTAAACGTATCGAGCCGGGACCACTGTTTCTGGCCTTCGCAGAGCCAGGCTGAAA
>NW_016972907.1:0-268 GCF_001483705.2 Eufriesea mexicana
TGACCTGACCTGCACTGACCTAACCTGACCTGACCTGACCATATATGATCTGGCCTGTCCTGGTCTGACCAGAACTGACCTGAACTGACGGCATCTGACCTGACCTGACCTGTCCTGACCTGACCTGACCTGACCTGACCTGACCAGAACTCACCTGACCTGACCTGGCCTGACCTGGCCTGACCTGAACTGACATGAACTGACGTTTCCTGACCTGACATTACCTGACCTGACCTGACCTGTCCTGACTTCAACCGGCCTTACCTGG
>NW_016972908.1:0-2818 GCF_001483705.2 Eufriesea mexicana
TCTCTGCGGAGGCCAGCAGAAGTGGTCGTGGCACGTCTGGTTGGGTAAGGTTACGAGTGGTTAGGCTAGGTATGTCTTGGTCTGATTTGAATGACTTAGGCTCTTGTGCTGTACACTGCTCTTCGGTGGATTTTTGCGCTCTACATTGCTCTGCTATAGTCTGTTCGACATACGAAAGGCCAGTAATAGTTGTCGCGGCACGTTAGTTTGAGTCAGAATACGTATGGTTATGTTACGTTACATTGCGCTAGGTTGGGATATCTTTGTCTTTTGTGCTACGCACTGCTATCCTATGGACCTCTGCGCTCCACTGTGGGCTATCCCACTCTGCTTGTGTCTGGGCGCCAGCAATAGGGGTCGCAGCATGTTATGTTGCGTTGTGTTACGTTGCGTTTGGCTAGGTTTGGCTGTGCTTGGTTGGGAGGCCTTTGACTTTTGTACTGTACACCGCTATTCGGTCGATTTCAGCAACCTATATTGCTCTGCTATACTGTGCTTGGCTCACGTGATGCCAGAAATACTGGTGGTGACACCCCATGTTGTGTTACGTTACGTCTGATTATGTCACGTTTGGTCAAGTTAGAAGAGGGTAGCCACGACTTTCGTGCTCTATACTGCTATTTGGTGGATTTCCGCGCTCTACTGTGCTTTAATATGCTCTGCGTGGCTCTGGGGATGCCAGCAAAGTGGGTCTCGGCACGCTAGGTTGAGTTATGTTACGCTTGGTTAGGTTAGGCTGGTCCGGGTTAGGTTAGGACAACTCTTGACTTTTCCGCCGTGCATTGCCATTCTGTGGGACTCTGACCTCTACGCGCCTCTAATACGTTCTGCTTGGCGATGGAGAAGCCAGCATTAACGGACTCCGCTCGTTAGGTTTAGTTATTTTATGTATGGTTAGGCTAGGATAAGTGAGGTTAGGTTGGGATACCTTTGACCTTTGTGATGTACATTGCAGTTTGGAGACCTTCTGCGCTCTACCGTGATCTAATACTCTCTGCTTTGCTCTGGGGAAGCAGGAAATAGTGGCCTCGTCGCGTTAGGTTTGGTTCGGTCATGTTTGGTTATGGCACGTTTGGTTAAGTCAGGATAGGGAAACTTAGACTTCTATGGTGTACACTGCTATTCGGTAGATTTCTGCTCTCACCGTTGATCTTCTTTACTCCGAGCGACTCCGCGGAGGCGTGCAATGGCTTTCGTGGTACGATTGGTTGGGTTAGGTTACGTTAGGTTAGTTTAGGTTTGGCTAGGTTTGGATACGACGGCCGTTTCCTTTCGTGCTGAACACTGCTTTTAGGTGAATTTCTGCTCTCCGCCGTGCTCTGCTACGTTCTGCTTGACTCTGGGGAGGCCAAACATAGTGGTAGCGCCACGTTAGTTTAAGTTACGCTACGCTTAGTTATGTTACGAATGGTTGGGCACGGAGAGGTTAGCTTTGAGTTTTGAGCATTACACTGCTATACGGTGGATTCCTGCATTGTACTGTGCTCTAGCATGTTCGGCTTGTCTATGCGAAGGCCCCGGAAATAGAGGTACAGGCACGAATTGTTGTGTCAGGCTACATTTGGTTAGGTAAGGTTAAGTCAGGTTAAGGTAGAATATCCTCGATCCTTGTGTCGCACACTCCTTTTCGGAGGATATCCGTACTCTACTGAGATCTGGTATATTCAGCTTGGCTCTGGGAAGACGAGCAATAGCGGTATCGGCATACAATTTTGAGTTACGCTTCGCTTGGATATCTTATATTTGGTCAGGTATGGTATGTTATAAGGTATCAGGTTAGTGTATCTCCGGCTCCTGTGCATTACACAGCACTGCGGCGTATTTCTCCTCTCTACCGTGCCCGAGTATGCTCCGCCTGGCTCTGGATATGCTATCAACAGTAGTCTCGTGACGTTATGTTGTGTCAGGCTGCGTATGGTTATGTTACGTTTGGTTTGGTTAGGATAGGATAGCTTTGACTTTTCTGCCGTACATTGCCGTGCATTGTGGGTTTCTGCGCACTACGCTCCTCTAACTGCTCTCTAATACGTACTGCTTGGCCCTGGCGAGTCCAGCAACATTGGTCGCGGCACGTTCTGTTGAGTTATGCTTCGTCTGGTTGTGTCACGTAGCTTTGGGTTAGCTTTGGATTGTTTTGACTTTTCTGCTGTACACTGAAATTCCATGGACGTCTGCGCTCTACTGCCCCCTAATACGTCTTTCTTTGCCCTCGAAAGGCAGGCAATAATGTTCGCGTCACGTTAGATTGAGTTAGGTTGCGTTTGGCTATTCCACGATTGGTTACGTTGGTAGGGCGTAGATACGATTCTCGCCCTATACACTGCTATTCGGTTCATTCCTGCGCTCTAATGTGCTCTAATATGTTGAGCTCGGCTCTGGGGAGGCCAGCAACGGTACTCTCGGCACGCTAGGTTCAGTTATACTACGTTCGGCTAGGTATAGGTGAGCACAGGTTGTGAAAGGATATTTCTGACTTTTGTGCTATACTCTGCAAAGCGGCGGATTTCTGCGCTCTACTGTGCACTTGTATATACATCTTGGCTCTGGCGTGGCCAGTAATAGTGGTCTCGGCGCGTTCGGTTGAGATAGATCAGGTACGGTTACGTTACGTTTGGTTAGGATGCGATATGGTATCATTGACTTTTGTGATGTACGCAGCTGTGCCTTCGCGCTCTACACTCTACCGTGCGCTCATATGCTCTGCCTGGCTCCGGGCAAGTCAGCAATAGTGGCCCTGGCCCGTGAGGCTGTGTTCGGTTATGCTTGGCTTGCCTTCGTTACGTTAGGTTTGGTTAGGGTAGCTCTGACTTTTGTGCTT
>NW_016972909.1:0-564 GCF_001483705.2 Eufriesea mexicana
ACGACAGAAATCCACCTCAATTCAGTGTATAGAACAAAAGTCGAACATAACCTGATATAACTTAGCCTAACCTAACCTATGCAAACGTAATGTAGCACAATATAACGTGCAAAGACCAAAATTGCTAGCCTCCCGGAGACAAGCAGAGCATACTAACACATAAGAGCGCGGAAGCCCACCGAGTAGCACCGAATAGCACAAAAGTCGGAGCTGCCTATCCGAACCTAGCCAAACGTAACATATCTTAACGCAACGTAACTGAACCTTACATAAACAAACAACAAGTGCAGGACTCCACTGTGACAAACAGAATGTGCCGGAGCGCAGTAGAGCGCTGGAATCCACCGCATTGCAGTGAATACCACAATTGCCCCAGATATCGCAGCATAAGCTGCCCCAACCTAACCTAACCGAACGTAGCGTAGCTCAACATAACGCGTAGCGCCTACTGCTCCTGGCCACCTCATAGCCAAGTGGAATGTAGTAGAGCACAGCAGACATCAGAAATAAACCGAATAAGGTTGTATAGCACGAAAGTCAAAGCTATCTTCACAACAATTAACC
>NW_016972910.1:0-551 GCF_001483705.2 Eufriesea mexicana
GGGGAGGGAAGCAATAGCGGTCTCGGCACGTTAGGTTCAGTTAGTCTATGAATGACTATGTCCAGTTGGCTTGGGTTAGGTTTTCTGTACCTTTGACTTTCCTGGTATACACATCGATTCAAAGGATTTCTGCGCCCTGCTCTCCACTAATGTGCTCCGCTTGGATATGTCGAGGACAGCAATACGGTTTACGGCACGTTAGCTTGAATTATGTTACGTTTGGCCATTTTTCGGTTGCTAGGGTTAGGAGAGGACAGCTGTGACTTTAGTTCCTAGTGGATTCCTGTCCCCTACAGTGCCCTAACATTTCCAGCTTGGCTCTGGGCAAGCCTGCAACAGGTGTCTCGGCACGTTATGGTGAGGCATGATAAATTCGGATTGGTTGGGTTGGGTTAAGTGATGTCAGGATAGCTTCATCTTTTGTGCTGTACACTGCTATTCGGTGGAGTTCTGCGCTCTACATTGCTCTAGTACGTCCTGCTTGGCTATGTGGAGGCCAGCAATAGTGGTCTCGGCACGTTAAGTTGAGTCATGTTACGTTTGGTTATGTC
>NW_016972911.1:0-599 GCF_001483705.2 Eufriesea mexicana
TGGATATATGGCAAGATGCATGTATGGATGGATTTATGTATGGATAAATGTTTGTATGGATGGGTGGATGTACGGATGGATTGAGGTATAGATGGACGGATGCACGTATGTACGGTTGTATGGATGTATACATGTATGGATGTATGGATGGATGGCGGTGAAGGTGGTTGGCAGTACGGATGGTAATATTTATGGATGCATGGGTGTGAGGATGTATAGATGTGCGGATGGATGGATGTATGGATGGATGTAATGGATGTATGTATGGATGTTTGTATGCATGAATGTATGGGGGTATGGATGTTTGTATGTATGTATGTAAGGATGTATGAATGTACGAATGAATGGATGTAAGGATGCATGGACGTATGGAAGTGTGGGTGGATGAAAGTATGGGTGGATAGAAGGAAGTGTGGATGGATGGATGGTTGGAAGAAGGTATACATGGATGGATGGATGGATGTTTGTATGGATGGTGGTATGGATGTATGGATGTATGGATGTGTGGATGTATGGATGTATGGATGTATGGATGAATGGATGAATGTATGTATGTATGTACGTACGTACGAATGTATGGATGTACAGATGTGTGGATG
>NW_016972912.1:0-1326 GCF_001483705.2 Eufriesea mexicana
CATCCATACATTCGTCCATTCATACCTAAATACATCCATCCATCCATTAATCCATCCATCCATACACCCATCCATCCATCCATACATTTATCCATACATCCCGCATCCATACATACATCCATGCGTACATCCGTCCTTCCATACATACATCCCCACACTCGTCCATACACACATCCATACATGCTTCCACACATACATCCATACATACATCCATACATACATCCGTACAATCATCCATACATACAACCATACATGCATTCATACATCCATACATACATCCATGCGTCCATCCATCCAACCGTACGTCCATCCAAAAATTTATGCATCCATCCATCCATATATCCAGACATACATCCCCACGGACATACATAAATATATCCATACCACCAACCATACGTCCATTCAAACATACATCCATACATCCATCCATTCATTCATACATCCATACATACATCCACACGTACATGCATTCAACCGTTTATACCTCCACCCATACATCCATCATCCATACGTCCATCCATCCATACGCCCATCCATCCATACGTCCTCACATACATCCACACATTCCTGCATACACCCATTCATATCTCCACCCATACATCCACCATCCATACGTCCACCCATCCATACGTCCATCCATCCATACGTCCATCCATCCATACATCTATCCATCCACACATCTATCCATCCATACACATATCCATCCATACATACATACTTCCGTTCATTCATCCAACCATACGTCGATCCAACCATACATCCACATATTCATACACTCGTCCACCCGTGCATTCATACATCCAACAATCCACCCATACACCCATCCATCCATCCATCCACCCATCCATACATCCATAAATCCAACCATCCATACACCCATCCATCCATCCATACATCCATCCATACATCCATCCATACATCCATCCATCCATACATCCCTCCATCCATACATCCATCCATGCGTACATCCATCCATCCATACATACATCCCCACTTTCATCCATAAATACATCCATACATACATCCATACATACATACATCCATCCATCCATACATCCACACATTCTTCCATTCATACCTCAATCGAACCATACATCCGTCCATCCACACATACATCCATCGGCACATCCACGAATCCATACAAGCATCCACCCAAATATAACCCATCCATATATCCATCCAGCCATACATCCTTCCATACATCCTACCATGCGTACATCCACCCATCCATGCGACCATCCATCCATCCGCCCATCCTTCCATAATCCATACATACATCCATCCATATATCCAGACATACATCCCCACGCACATTAATAAATATAG
>NW_016972913.1:0-241 GCF_001483705.2 Eufriesea mexicana
ATAGCTTGGTGAATAGATCACCTAACGCCTTCAATTCAATGTCATGTACAGACATCTGCTTGCCAGAGAATAGGTCTATTCAAAATCTACAACCTGTTATAGCGTTGTGAATACATCGACAAACGCCTTCAATCCAATGGCAAGTACAGCCATCTGCTTGCCAGAGAATAGGTCTATTCGATTTCTATAACCTGTTATTGCTTGGTGAATAGATCGCCTAACGCCTTCAATCCAATGGCAA
>NW_016972914.1:0-515 GCF_001483705.2 Eufriesea mexicana
GAGGTATCGACTACTGCGATTAGATGTCCCTTCGATGACTCCCCTCGATTCATATTTGTTCACTATCCTTCGCTCATCTGTGAATTTGTCAGAGTTGTAACGTTTCCTGGGTGCAGTGTATCGCCAGAAGACCGAAATCTCGATATGCATTATTGCCTCCCATTTACTGTAACCGAATCATGAATCTCCGTAGAGGATTCCGTCGGCGAGTCGATTAAATCCAATTTATTTGGTGACGATACATGGACAGATAAATAGTAAGCGCAGAATTAGGCTCAGAAAGAAACAGCGAAGGAATTTCTTATAATACCGACTATAAGACAGAGCTGAATCTTGTCAGTTACAATAATAGCAGTAGCAATTAACCATCTGTACTTTAAAAACATTTTCAATTATTCGATCGATGGCGAATCCAATCAGATATCTGCACTGGAAGATATCTTAGAAACAAGAATTTAGTTTCGAAAAGTAGAATTATGGATGTTTGCGAATTTCCTTCAAGTGCTGCCTTACTC
>NW_016972915.1:0-956 GCF_001483705.2 Eufriesea mexicana
GATGGGTGGACGGGCGGAAGAACGGATGTACGTATGGATGTATGTAAGGGTTTATGCATGCATAGTGTGTATAGATGTATGCAAGTATACATCTATGGATGTAAGTATGGATGCATGTATGGATGGACGTATGCATGTATGAACGGATGCATGTAAGTACATATCTATGGATGTAAGTATGGGTGTGGGTAAGGATGTATGTATGGATGTATGTATGGACGTATGTACGGATGAGTGAATCGGTGTATGTACGGATGTGTGGATGTACGTATGGATGTATGTATGGATGTATGGCTGTATTTTTGGACGGATTTATTGATGTATGTATGTGTGGAAGTATGGATGTACGTATGTATGGATATATTTATGTATATATGTATGGACGTATGTATGGATAGATGTGTGGATCGATGGATGTATGGATGGGTGCTTGTATGGATGGATGGATGTATGGACTGATGGCTGTGTCGATAGATGGATGTATGGATGGATAGAGGTATGGATTGGTGGATTGATGTATGGATGGATGGACGTATGGATCGGAGGATGTATGGATTGGTGGACGCATGGATGGATAGATGTATGGATGTATAGATGCCTTGATGAATGAATGGATGAATGGATGGATGTATGGACGGACATGTGTATGGATGTATGGATGCGTGTATGGAAGGGCGTATGCATGGATGCATGTATGGATGGATGTATGGATGTATGTACGGCTGTATGTATGGATATATCTATGGATATATGGATGGGTGTGTGTATGGATGTCTGTGTGGATGTATAGATGGATGTATGTATGGATGTGTGTATGGGAGTATGTATGGATGTGAGGACGTGCGTATAGTTGTATGTAAGGATGGATGGTTGTATGGTTCGGCGGATTTTTGGATGTATGGATGTGTGGATGTATGGATGTACGAATGAATGGATGCACGGGTTTATGGATGTAT
>NW_016972916.1:0-739 GCF_001483705.2 Eufriesea mexicana
ATAGCAGAAAAGTCAAAAGCTATCCTTACTTATCCCATACCAACGAAGCCTGACCAAACATAGAATAACTCAACCTATCATACCGAGGCAAAAATTGCTAGTCTCCCAAGAGAAAACCAGAAGATGTTAGAGCACAGTAGAGTGCAGAAATGCACCGTAGAGCAGTGAGTAGCAAAAAAGTCGAAGATACAATTTCCTAACGTAACAAACCATAAGATAGACGAGCGTAACCTAACTCAAACTATCGCGCCGTGACAGATATTGATGAGACAAGCCGAACATGTTAGTGGACAGTAGAACGCAAGAATCCACATAATCGCAGTGTATTGCAGTAAGTCAAAGCCATACAAACCTAACCCAAACCAACATAACATAACCGAACGTAGCCTATCTCATCATATCGTGCCGCAACCACTATTGCTGGCCTAGCCAGGGCGAAGCAGGATATACTAGAGCGCAGTAGAGCCCAGAAATCCACCGCATAACAGTGTGTAGCGCAAAAGTCGAAGATAACCTGACATAAACTGACATAACCCATCCTAACGTATCGTAGCCTATTTCATCATAAGGTGCCGAGACCAGAACTGCTGGCTTCCCCATATTCAAGCAGAATACCCTAGCACAAAATAGAGCTCAGCAATGCTCCTAATAGCAGTGTGTGTGAAAGAAGTCGAGGCTATCCAGTCCTAACATAGGATAGGCAGACCAGCAGAAGTGGCCGCGTCATGATAGGCTTAGT
>NW_016972917.1:0-332 GCF_001483705.2 Eufriesea mexicana
AATAGTGATCTCTGCACGTAAGGTTGGGTTACTTTACGTTTCGTTAGTTTACGTTTGGTTAGGGTTAGTTAGGATAGCTTTGACTTTTGAGCTATACACTGCTATCCGGAAGCTTCTAGCGTTCTTCATTTCTCTGCTACACCCTGCTCAGCTCTCGCTAACTCAGCAATACCTGTCGTGGCACGTGAGTTTGGGTTACGTTATGTCTGCTTATGTTACGTTTAGATAGGTCAGGAGAGGGTAGATCTGACATTTCTGTTATACACTCACATTCGGTGGATTTCTGCCCACTACTGCGATCTAATATTCTCTGCTTTGCTCTGGCGAGGCCA
>NW_016972918.1:0-342 GCF_001483705.2 Eufriesea mexicana
TGGAATGGCGTATGCATGGATGCATGTATGGATAGATATGTAGATGTATGTGCGGATGCGTGTGTGGATGTATGTGTGGATGTATGTATAGATGTATATATGAATGGATGCTTGTGGGGATGTATGTATGGACGTATTCATGGATGTATGTATGGTTGTATGTTCGGATGTATGCATGGATGTAAGTATGATTGTTTTTGTGGATGTATTTATGGATGTATGTGTGGATGTATCTAAGGATGAATGTTTGGGTGTACGTATGAATGAATGTATGATTGTATGTTTGGATGTATGTATTGATGTATGTACGGATGTATAAATGGATGGATGGATTGTTCTATG
>NW_016972918.1:360-625 GCF_001483705.2 Eufriesea mexicana
ATGGATGGATGGATGTATGGAACGATAGATGTATGTCTGTATGGATGTGCGGGTGGATGAATGGATGGATGGATGTACGGATGGATGAATATACAGATGGATGGATTTATGGATGTATGGATGTATGAACGTATGGATGTACGGATTGTATGGATGTATGTATGAATGGATGTATGTATGTATGGATGCATGGATGTATGTGTGCACGGATGTATGGATGTATGGATGTATCGGTGTATGTTTGAACGGATGGATGGAAGAATGA
>NW_016972919.1:0-372 GCF_001483705.2 Eufriesea mexicana
TGCATACCGCTTTTTGGTGGATTTCTCTGGGCTGCTGTTCTCTAATATGTCCTGCTTTGCTCTAGGGAGACCTGAAGTAGATATCGCGGAATTTTGCGGTGTTCTATGTTACCTTTGGTTAGCATATGTTGGCATGTGTAAGGTTTGTATAGCTTTGACTATTATGCTGTGCACTGCGATTATATGGATTTCTGCGCCCTACTCTCCTCTACTATGTTCCGCGTGGCCCTAGGCAGGCCAGCTATCGTGGTTGCGGAAGTTTAAGTTGATTTTGGTTACGTTTGGTTAGGTTATGTTAGTTTGGGTTAGGTCTGGATTGCTTTGGCTTTCGTGGTATAAACTTGCTCGGTGGACTGCTGCGCTCTATTGTGC
>NW_016972920.1:0-575 GCF_001483705.2 Eufriesea mexicana
TTGAATTGACCTGTTCACTGGCAAGTAGCTGGCTGTACTTGCCGTTGGATTGAAGGCGTTAGGTGAATTATTCACCAAGCAATAACAGAGTATAGATTTTGTATAGACCAATTCTCTGGAAAGTAGATGGCTGAACTTTCCATC
Organism: Eufriesea mexicana; assembly: GCF_001483705.2. NCBI lineage: Eukaryota > Metazoa > Arthropoda > Insecta > Hymenoptera > Apidae > Eufriesea > Eufriesea mexicana. The sequence continues at coordinate 145 of NW_016972920.1, forward strand.
GGTTTGAAGGCGCTATGCGATCTATTCACCAAGCTATAAGAGACTATAGATTTTGAATTGACCTATTCTCTAGCAAGTAGATGGCTGTACTTGCGATCGGTTTGAAGGCGCTATGCGATCTATTCACCAAGCTATAAGAGACTATAGATTTTGAATTGACCTATTCTCTAGCAAGTAGATGGCTGTACTTGCGATCGGTTTGAAGGCGCTATGCGATCTATTCACCAAGCTATAAGAGACTATAGATTTTGAATTGACCTATTCTCTAGCAAGTAGATGGCTGTACTTGTCAATTGATTGAATGCGTTAGGCGACCTTATCGCCAAGCTGACAGCTTACATATTTTGAATAGACCAATTCTCTGGCATGTAGATGGCTGTACTTGCGATCGGTTTGAAGGCGCTATGCGATCTATTCACCAAGCTATAACA
>NW_016972921.1:0-278 GCF_001483705.2 Eufriesea mexicana
GACACACATTACTGGCGAGTAGTACGCAGGAATCCATAGAACAGCAGTATCTATCAGAAAAGTCAAAGCTACCCAAACCTGACACAAACCAACAGAACATAGCTAAACATAGCCTATATCGACATAACGTGCCGAGACCGTTATTGCTGCCCTCCACACAACCGAGCAGGACACACTAGAGCACAGTACTGCGCACAATTTCCCCAATAGCAGTGTACAGCACATAAGTTGAGGCTATCCTGTCCAAACTCAGTCTGACCCAACCTAACCGAACGTAA
>NW_016972921.1:4833-5078 GCF_001483705.2 Eufriesea mexicana
AGCTTTGACTTCTGCGCCATACACAGCAATTCGGTGAATGCCTGAGCTTTACTTTTATCTAATATGTTCTGCTTGGCGCTGTGCATGCCAGCAACGGTGGTCTCAACAAGTTAGGTTGAGACAGGCTTCGATTGGCTAGGTTAGGCAATGTAAGGCTAGGTTAGGTTGTGTCTGACTTTCAGGCTTTGCACCCCAGTGCGGCTGACTTCAGCGCCATGCTCGTGCCGAGATAACTATCGCTGCCT
>NW_016972922.1:0-847 GCF_001483705.2 Eufriesea mexicana
TTTGACTTTCGTGCTAGATACTGCCGTTCTATGGACCTCTGCGCGCTACTCACCTCTAATGCAACCTGCTTGACGTTGGGGATGTCAGCAGCTGTCGGCTATGTACGTTAGATTGGTATCTGTTACGTTTGGTTGGGTTATGTTAGGTCAAGTTGGGTTAGGATGTCTCTCACTTTTTGCACTACACTGCAATTCGGATGATACCAGCGCTCTGCATTGCAGCACCAGCATCTGCTTCCCTCTGGGCCGGCCAGCAATGGTGATCGTGGCACGTTTGTTTGAGTTAGGTTACAACTGCTTAGGTTAGGTAGGGTTAAGTTTGGTAAGGATGTGTTTGACTTTTTTGCTATGCGCGGCAAATCGGTGGATCTCCGCGGTCTACTAAGCTCCAGTATGTTCTGCCTGCGTCTGGGATGGCAGCAATATTGGTCTCTTCGCGCAAGGTTAGTTGTATTACGTTTTGTCATGTCACGTTTGGTAAGGTTAGGATCGGAAATTATTGACTTTTACGCTATACACTGCCGTTTGTTGGATTTCAGCGATCAATGTTATCCTATACAAACATAACCAAGCGTGAGGTACCCAAACTTAGAATTACACAATCTAACGCGCCGCGGCCACCATTTCTAGCCTCCCCAGATCAAAGCAGGGAACATTAGATCTCAGTAGACCTCAGAAGCCCACCGAATAGCATTGTATAGCACAAAAGTGAAAGCCATCCTTCCCAACCTCACCAAACGTGACGTAATCAAACTTGACCAGACTCATCCTAACGTGCCGAGACCACAATTACTGCCCTCCCCACAGCCAAGCAGAAAATTATAGAGGAGAGCAGACCGCAGAAATG
>NW_016972923.1:0-521 GCF_001483705.2 Eufriesea mexicana
TAGACCTATTCTCTGGCAAGTAGATGACTGTACTTGCCATTGTATTGAAGGCGTTAGGCGGTCGGTTCACCTAGCTACAGCATGTCATATACTTTGAATAGACCTATTTTCTGGCCCGTGGATGTCTGTACTTGCCGTTGGATTGAAGGCGGTTGGCGATCTATTCGCCAAGCTATAACAGATTATTGATTTTGAATAGACCTATTCTCTTGCAAGTAGGTGGCTGTACTTGAATTGGATTGGAGGCGTTAATCGGTCTGTTCACCAACCGATAACATGTTATAGATTTTAAATAGACATATCTTCTGCCCAGAAGATGTCTGCACTTGTCATTGGATTGCATGGCGAGAGGCGATCTAATCATCAAGCTATGGCAGCTTACAGGATTTGAATAAACTCATTCTCTGGCGAGTAAATGGCTGTACTTGCCATTGGATTGATGGCGTTTCGCGATCTATACACCAAGCTATAACAGGATATAGATTTTGAATAGACCTATTCTCTGGCAAGTAGATGGCTGT
>NW_016972924.1:0-527 GCF_001483705.2 Eufriesea mexicana
ACCGAATAGCTGCGCATTGCACGGAAGTGGAAGCTACCCTAATCAAACATTACCTATCCTAACCTAACGAAGCGTAATCTAACTAAACCTAACGTGCCAGGGGCACAATTGGTCCCATTCCGGGAGTGCAGCAGAGTATAGGAGAGCAATGTAGAGCGCAGAAGTCCACCGAATTGCGGTGTATAGCGCGAAGTTCGAAGCTATCCCTTCCTAACCTAACCTAGCCTAAGAGAGCCAAACGTAATCTAACAGCGCCTGACGTGCCGTGACCACGATTGTTCGTCTCTCAGGGCCATGGAGAACATATTAGTGGAGTGCTGGTCGCGGAACCCATAGAATCGCAGTATATATCTGAAAAGGCAAAGCTATCTGATCCTTACAAATGCTACCAATATCTATCCAAGCTTTGCCGAACACAACCATACGTGCCGAGACTGTCCCCTCAAATGCCAAACAGAGTACACCAGATCGAAGTAGAGCGCAGATATCCACCGAAAAGCAGAGCATAGCGCAAAAGCCAAAGCTTT
>NW_016972925.1:0-548 GCF_001483705.2 Eufriesea mexicana
ATGTATGGATGGATGGATGTTTGAGTGGATGGATGTATGGATGTATGAATGGACGTATGTATGTATGTACGTATGGATGGATGAGTGCACGGATGGATGGATTTGTGGATGTATGGATGTGTGGATGTATGGATGAATGAATGGATGGACGTATGGATGGATGGATATAATGATGGATGTATGTACTAGTGTATGGACGTTTGTATGCTTGGATGTATGAATGTGTGGCCGTATTTCCGTTATGCATGTACGGATGTATGTATGCATGGATGGCTGGGTGTAAGAATATATGGATGTACGGAGGCATGGATGTATGGATGTGTGGGTGGACGAACGTATGGCTGAATGGACGGAAGAATGGATGTATGTATGGATGCAACGGATGAGTGTATTCATGTTTGCATGGATGTATGCACGGATGTATGGATGTATGTATGGACGTATGGATGTGTGGGTGTACGCATGTATGGATGTACGTATGTATGAATGTATGGATATAAGAATGTATGGATGTATGCAAGTATGGATGTATGAATGAATGGACGTAT
>NW_016972926.1:0-339 GCF_001483705.2 Eufriesea mexicana
TAATCCAAACTTAACCAACCAAACCAAACGCAGCCTAACTCAGGCTAACGTGCGGAGAGCAATGCTGCTGGCCTCTCCGTAGCCAAGCGGAATATACTCGAATACAGTGGAGCGCAGAAATCCACCGGATAGCAGAGTATTGCAGAAAAGCCTATGCAACCCTATCCTAAACTGTCCAAACGTAACGTAACTGAACGTTACCTATCTCAACTTATCGCGCTACGACCACCATTGCCGGCCACGCGAGAACCAAGCAGATTATGGCAGGGCAATGTAGAACGCCTAAATCGAACGAACTGCATCGTATAGCATAAAAATCAAAGCTATCCCAGCCAAACC
>NW_016972927.1:0-205 GCF_001483705.2 Eufriesea mexicana
TTTGCCAGAGAATAGGCCTATTCAAAAATATAATCTGTTATAGCTTGGTGAATAGGTCGCCTAGTGCCTTCAACCAATGGAAAGTACAGTCATCTACATGCCAGAGAATAAGTCTACTCAATATCTATAAGCTGTCACAGCTTGGCGATTAGATCGCGTAACGCCTTCAATCCAATGTCAGGTACAGCCATCTACTTGCCAGAGA
>NW_016972927.1:9811-10046 GCF_001483705.2 Eufriesea mexicana
TATCTTGTTATAGCTAGGTGTGCAGATCGCCTAACGCCTTCATCCCAATGGCAAGTACAGCCATTTACTTGCCAGAGAATAGGTCTATTCAAAGTCTATTACCTGCTATAGCTTGGTGAATGGATCGCATAACGCTTTCAATATAGTGGCAGGTACAGCGATCTACTAGCCGGAGAATACGCCTATTCAAAATATATAATCATTTATAGCTTGTTGAATAGGACGCCTAACGCTT
>NW_016972928.1:0-323 GCF_001483705.2 Eufriesea mexicana
AACGTATTAGCTCCAAGTGAATATTGTCTCTAAAAATGTACGCAAGTGTTTGCGCTACGTGTCGCGCTGTGGGCAAAGCTCTAAGGAGTGCGTGGGAAAGCGCGATTGGGAAAGAGAGCATGGGTATGGAGGTCTTAAATAGGGAAGAGCATGGGTATGGAGGTCTTAAATACGGATATATGGGCGCGAAGCGAACATTGATGTTGGAAGAGTTATGCTGTGTACAATTCTGGGGTAGAGTTTAGTTGAAAGATTGGAGTTGTAATTGCATTGTTAAGTTGTGGTTGTAATAGTTTATGTATATATGTTTATATTCGTAGTCC
>NW_016972929.1:0-7978 GCF_001483705.2 Eufriesea mexicana
GGTGATAGGTGACAGTCGTAGCTCGCGGAATATTCCGCGCTCGGTGATAGGCGACAGTCGTAGCTCGCGGAATATTCCGCACTCAGTGATAAACGACAGTCGTGGCTCGCGGAATATTCCGCGCTTGGATGCAAATGGGTTAACCCTTTGCACTCGGTGATTTTTTCGTTATAGAAAACTAGTAATTAGAAAACTTTCTGTCATAAAGCCGACGATATTTTTAAAGCGGTAAATAAGAAATCGTATGCAATTTAACACGTAGAATTATTTTACTTGGATATTCGTTGGGTAATTGTAAATTTGATATATTAATTAACATCCATCTCTAGAATTTGATTAAATGGCGACTCGAGTGCCTCTCGAGTGCAAAGGGTTAATTTCACATTAGTTCATCTTCCATAGTGTCACCTGTTCCTCATTTTTATTTTAATCTCGCCATCCACTATATTATTTCATTTTCAACGATATTACTTATATTTCATCTTATTTCCCACTATCTTTCGCTATGTGCTTCATTAAAATATCAAGCTTGTATTTGTCATTATAATTTAATACAGTCATTTAATAAACTGATCGATAAATTGGTTTTCCGTTCTCCAAGAGAAATTAATTTTGTATCGTATTTCACACTTCGTTTATTTTTCTAATTTCGTCTACTTCAGATTTGAATTACGAAGTTCCCTTTAATGTCCTCCATAAACTTTAAACCGACAGCTTTAACAGCCTTTGCGGCTTCCGCTTGCCCGATGAAACTTATAAAGAGCCAACAAATAAGATACCATTGGCAACTCGATAAACTTTATCGGTTTCATCTCGTGCTCGAATTTCAAACAAATAACTCTATAACGCTCCAGGTTTAATATCATCAATCATAGAAACGGTTCACGAACACCAAAGAATTAAACACTTCCGCTGCTAGACAGCGCTGTTAGCGGCTTGAAAACTGATCACAGCTCCGTTTTTTACCAGTTTTGCACAATATCCTTTGTTTTGCTAGTGCTTTGTTTTTAGCAGTCTTGAACAATACGTTTTGTTTCGTTAGTGCTTTGTTTTTATACAGCATGTTTTTCGTTTTCACTTACACATATATAAAACGTGTTCGATACCTGATATATCGGAATTAAAATATGGAAAGTGGAGTTTATATGCACCTAATTCTGTTTTTACACGATAGATACGTTCTCGAAGATTACGTGTAAAAAAAATTCGTGTAAAAAAATATATTGCATCTATGGAAAAATAGAAGATTGGTTTCAGTCCCAAGAAATCAGCAAAAATAATACAATAAACCATGAGTTTTCATGTTAGGATCTTAAACCTTTTTATTTCATAAAGATTGCACATGTATCATACAAAGTAAGTTATCATTTGAAAAGGAAAAAAGCATGTCACTAATTTACGAACACAAAAATTAGGCAAGATAATATGAGTTACACATAAAAAGATTTTATTCGTTGTCACTTATATTTTAATTATATCGTTACATATTGTAGGCTAAGGGGTTAATGAAACAAAGATTTTAAAACTATAACTTACCATTTATTGATTTTTACGCAAAATTAATTCCTCGTCTCCAATGTCGCAGTTATAAAAATAAAAGTAAAGCAAAATTTTCTTCTTAGAATTTGGGTCGATCGTGTTAAATCAAAATAAGTCGTGTAAAAAGAGAATTCAATTTTTTTCCTAATTCGTGTTAAATCAAAATCGTGTAAAAGAAGTTCGTGTAAAAACAGGATTGGGTGTATTTTCGTGAGCAGAAAATGCAAAATTATCGCTGTCTTGAATTTATGACGTTATGATTCCTGAAAGATTTGAATCGTTACACGTGACAAAATCTTTGGCTAGGTTTGAATTAGGTATATTGACAGAAGTTAAGAAAGAAAATAATGATTTGTGAATTTTTGTATATCTTTTATTTTCTGAGATACACGTATTAAAATTAAAGATACGATGAAGAGGTATTTCACATCTTATGCATTATTAAAGATGCTAAGTTTTCTTTTAATATTTCGTATAAAATTTATTTTTTATTTTAGTACATGTATTAAAATTAAAGATATGACGAAGAGGTATTTCACATCTTATGCATATTAAACGCTAAGTTTTCTTCTAATATTTCGTATAAAATTTATTTTTTATTATAGTATATATATATTGGAAAATAGATAATACAAAAAATTTGGCAAATAATTGTTTCTTAACCTTTGCCAATAAGTGCACGTATTATGAACATTAGAATTATCAGAAAGAAATAAAGATGGTTAATAGCAAATATTTTATTTTTACTTACATGTGACGTAATCAATTTAGATTTTTAATCAAATGGAATCGCATTCATACGTATAATACGGGTATAATTATTTTATAAAGTTTATATTTGCTATGTTTAACAAATGAAATATGAATATTGAATCAGGGTGTGTAAAATGACATGACATATATAGCATAGAGAAAACGCCAGGATTATATTAGCCAAATTAGAATATAATTCAACTATATGTACGATATTACAGTACATTTGTGTATTATAAACATAAATTATGGTGCTAGTATATCTAATGGAAAATCTGAATAACGAATAACGAAAGCATAGCAACTACACATCATATCGAAATTTTTTACTTTGTACATAGGGAAACTTTCAGTTAATTATTAATATCTTCTATTACCTTTGTGACCTATTGATTGTGTATATTTTTAATAAATAAATTGTACAACATTGTATATGCTATTGAATTCTTCACTTGTAATACAATCTTGGATTTCCTTCTTGTTATATGTACTATATTATTGCCAATTGTCTTGTTGAATGTGCATATTTCATCATCTTCTAAGTTTACAAGCATGTATTGTTAGCATTTACAAGATCATAATCAAAATAAAAATCCAAAACCCCATTTTTAACACTGTCAGTTTTAATCAGTACTATTGTTGGACTAGACGAAAGGAATCTATGAAACGACCTGAAAGAATCTAGATGTAGTGATTGAGTTTTTCCCATTGTGGAAGAAAACCCAAAAGTCATGGGTTTAGTCGCCGAGAAGAGACGTATCTTGTCGAACGTGCTCCCTTAAGCATTTATAGAATGAAACCTTTAACCTCTGTTGCAATACGGCGAGTTTTATTTTACCCACGCTTTAATTTTTACCCGGCTCCCTTTCTAATTTAACAACCATAACATCTATCATTATGAACAACAGTAAAAACTTCAAAATATCGTTTTTATTAGTGCATATATTCAAATTTCCCACTAATAGTGTACGTATGTACCCGCTGATGGTAAAGAAGATTTTCTTGTCACGAAACCTAACCTAATAACAAACGAAGGAAGACATTTACCTCTGAATGTCTAATCGCAATGTTTCGCAGACAATTTAACCGTCAATTTAACATCCACCTAAGCCACGTGTCAACATCGAGTCTTAATTTTTCCTTAATCTCTTAGACACGGCTGAATTTTGCTCGGAGCTGTTTCTCTGTATGACAGAGTTCAACGCAAATTATGCATAAGTGATATAACACTGCAATGTGTGATGGACAATGCTATTCTCTATACATTGGAAGTTTTTCATGATTAAGAGCAAATGGTATATTTATTTAAATGAAAAGCAACAATTTATACCTAACACTGACGTATCAAAAACAAAGACTCTATATTCTTAACATTGTTTTAAAACGTTGTGAAGGCAAAGAGGGCGTGAAACAAAACATATGAAAATTGTTCCGTCCCTGAAAGCGTGTTCATAGCATAACTCTTACTTTAATTTTCAATAATTCTAAAGACTTTATTATTTTGTATTACGATTGTTACGCCGAGGGTTAGATGTGCCTCGCTGTCCTCCTAGCGGATTAAGTCATACATCTAAACGTGAAAATTCAGAAAATTTACAAGTACCAGGCCCGACAGATTGGACCCACGTGCGACAGACCCACCAAGTCGACGGACGGACACCACTTGTGAATCACGTCATTGACCATCGAAAATCGGCTCCTCGACAGTTCCCTACTCCTTAGCCAAAGGTTCTTCCGTCACACCCTCTGTCCGATCAAAAATCTTTACTTTTCCTCCGCTAATATTTATCCTAACCAATCAGAACTAAACTGGAGAAAACACCGGACAGGCCACGACGACACACAAGACAGACCAAAATTGAGAAGTCAGTTCGTCTTCGACACCGATCACCAAAACATCGTACATATACTTACAAACGCGTGTTCGAAACGGTACTCCGATAAACGTCTCTTCTATAACTATTGTATACTTTCACTGTAAATAAACACTCTATTTTAACATCACACTCGGGATCCTTAATATTGCAAACCTAATCACGCAATATTAATTTATTGCGTGACAAGCGTTCTTGGAAATCGAAGAAATTCGATACATAGAACGCTACAGAAACGATCATTTAATTCAAACGGTGAGCGGGTGAGCCACTAGAGTGCGCCACTACAGTGGCGCGTCATTCGAAAGCCTGACATCTGCGAAAGCCACTCTAGTGTCGCATCGTGCCTAAGAGGCTAATCCCAAAATCTCCGAACTCGAATTATAAGTATACCTCGAAGATAATACATCAAAATCGCACCTTATTAAAAATATCAAATTCGTAATTGGCCAATGTACCATCATGCTCACTGCTCTCTCGAGGAGTTTGCATACGAAATAAGAGCTCTTTGTTTCAGCTGCCCTCTCTATCTCTTTGATTTTCGTTCACAGGTGGTGTTCGTGTATCAAATATGTACGTACGAGATGCCTTATTATGGCGAGTACATATTCCCGAGCTGGGCGAATGCGATCGGAATACTGATCGGCCTGTCGACCCTCGCCCCGATGCCGTTCTTTTTCATCCGTCGTCTCTGGAAGGGTCCGGTAAGTTCGTCACGAGGGTAATAACGACACGGGTAAATCCCCTAGATTTTGATCGCAACTGCCGGAATAATAAGCATTCGTCTCTCGACCGATTACTAGCAATTGCACGATACCAAATCGCGGAGTTTATGCCGGAAGCGATCCCGTTACAAGCTAACTCGGGATATCAGTTGGCATAATGCTCACCAAACTAGAGATTATTATGCAAACTACTCGTCGTTTTTACGACACGCCACTGGCCGAAGCACCGTCACCTCCTGCTGTTTAGAGTTTACGGTGATTTCAACTATAATAACCTACATCAGGGCTCGTGGCCCAGACTGGCCTAAGTGTCTCAATCGCATTCGAAGTTTTTTCAGAGCGTTCGTGCTCAGAGGCAGACTAAACGAGACCCAGAGGTTTGTTAGCTCGTTTCAGACGGGACTTTATGTCTTTATGTTCAGCTTCGTGGCTGAACTTTCGAAGATATTTTGATTTTCGATAAGGTAAGTTTGTTTGAGGTGGTTGTACGTTTTTATGGGAGTTAGGTAGGTTTTATTTGGAACAAAGGTATTGGAGAATAAGGAGGAAGGGATAGGTGTTCTTTGCGTAACACGGTAGCCAGGTTTTGAACAATTGTGCGAGACAGAAGGTTAGTGTCAAAGAGAGAATTTGGTTTTGAAGATTCAGACTCGGATACTGACGTGGAGTCTGATTATATAGGTTGGTTCAAATAAAAAATTTGAACGAAATGATTTTGTCATATATTTTTCGTTGTGTTCGTTTATATGACAATAAAATAGAACTGTTTTTAACAAAATAGCGAAAAATTGAATCGTTAGATCGAGTTTCTATTTTTAGAGTAATTAATTTCTTTATTTATAATATATTTCAGGTATAAAATTTTTGGTACTTTGACGCAGAATATGTGAAACTTAGATCACTTTCATAATGATCGGCACATATTTCCTGATGTAATTAATACATTTTTATTGAAAAATATTAATTCTTTAGACGTGCGATAGCAGTATATTTTAATTGTTCGTCTAATTACAATTAATTTTAAATTAATATACTTTAATATATACAATAATACCGTCATGAGTGCTTAGAAACTGAATGTCAGTAGTTTGGGGTTAAGTAAAGTATACTACATATTTTTTTTAGTAAGTAAAAAATGTTACATTTACCAAAATCGTTAATAAATAATCAAATTATTGTTATAATTTAATTATTATACGAAATGAAATTATATAATTTAATATTCGGTATTAAGTTTTTTATAGTAATAATATTAATTTATGTGCAAAGTCATCCACTTTTTGCTAGAAAAGTGTTTGAATTGCTACTTTTTCACAGCAAAAAAACTTTCGAGTGCAGAAAATTAATACTACGCGAATAAAAAATAAATTAAAAATTTCAGTATTTTAAAATTTCATATGAAGGATATGAGATAACATATCGCTGGATGAAAAATATCGTATGATTTTTCCAATTCTTTAACTACAGGTGTTGCATAGATGTTATTTTTACTTGAAATGAAATAAAAAGTTATAAGGAAATGGAGATCATCAACTATATTCCAGAATATTATTTGACAAATAAATTATTTCCAAGTAAGTTCTATATTTTAAGTAATACTACTTTACAACAAACAACCGATTTTTTGTATAATAAGCATATTGTAATTATATAAGCATTAATTATTAAATTATATAATTAATAAATAGTTAATAAATTATACGAGCATATTGCAAATTATTGATTCTTAATTAAATTATAAATAATTTAAGACGATGTAATCATTTTATTTGATAATTATCTTATAGATTAATGATGATAACGATTGAAAAGAATCATTTAATAACGGGTGAGAATATTATAACGATATAAAGCAGCATATATACTTTTTATATCAATAAATGTTTTTTGATTATTTAAATATTCTTGTTTATCATTAGGGTGCAGCAAAATTTTTAATTCTGCCTCAAATATAATATTTTCGGATATTATATATTTATCTCTTTTGTCAGATTCAGAATTAAAATTCTGAATTTTTTAATAATTTCTTAACAATTTTTAATTTTTAATCATTTTAATTCTTTAAAGTAATTTTAATTTTTTAATAATATCCAATAATCCTTCTCTCGAAAATATAAAGTTTACAGCAGAAGTAAACACGATTGATAATATATGTATATTGCGAAACATCTATTCGTTATTTTGCATTATTATTTAAAATAACAAAATTATTGGAAAAATAATTCGTTTGGAAATAATTTATTCGTCAAACATATTTTTATCAAATGACGTTATTTTAAATAAAGCGATATAACTAATAACAATTAAAATCCAAATTTTATTTAAATAATTACACAAAAATCTTATTTCGATTTTAATAAATATTTCGATAATATCCAATTCGGATTTTCATTTTCGTCTTGTGATTCAATTCGCGAGCTATGCTTTCAAAGGAATTACGAATCTCATATTTCTACTTAAGCTTGGAGAAATTTTTGCTTGAATGTATATGAAATGAAGAATAAATGGTGTTAATGGATTTAATGTACCGATAAGCTTCGATAGAATATTTAACGATGTCCCGTTTGACATGCGTGCTTAAAATTGATTTACGTGCATTATGTATTCTCTATCAAAATTCTTCGTTTACATTTTTATACGTTTCTCTAACAGCGTATTTACATATTTAGCAAATTATAAATATATTTGACTCAGTTAACTGTAAATTGGCATTTCGCTAAAGTTGCACAACAAAGAGCAGCTCATGTCGAAGGAAAATTTATCGACAATTTCATTTCACCAGGTGTCTTTAAATTTAACGTGTAAGCAGGTTATAAAGATATACTTGTAATATGCTAACGAAAACTGTGTTATCGATGTTGTTAAACGAAGATTGAACAGAGGATTAACGATGTTAAAATTGTTTGAAACATAGATTAACTTGAAGCAGTCTTCGACAATTTCTTTAGTCCTTCATAGTAAAGACATCGTCAGATTTATTTGAAGTTTGTGATACGGTGAAAATTAAATAGAGATTTCGTTGTAAATTTCGTGGAGGAAATAGCCAAACGCACAGGGAAATAACTGTATTCAGTTGTATATCAATCT
>NW_016972930.1:0-1009 GCF_001483705.2 Eufriesea mexicana
AATATACAAGAGCAGAGGAAGGCGCATGAATCCGCTGCACTGATGTGCAAGGCACAAAGGTCATAGTCATCCTAGCCAAACATAACCTAGCCTAACGTAACCAAACGTAACGTAACTTAACCCAACGTGCCGAGATAAGTATTCCTGTCGTCCACAGGGACAAGCGGGTTGCGATAGCGCGCAGAAGAGCTCAGAAGTCCATAGAATAGCAGGGCGCAGCACAAAAACTCGACGCTACACTAGTCTAACACAACGCATCCTAACCAAGCCAAACGTAATGTGACCCAAAATAACGTGCCGGGAACACTATTACTGCTGTCCCCAGAGTAGGGCAGAGCATAGTAGAGCAATGTAGAGCACAGAAAGCTCCCGAGTATCAGTGTATAGCACAAAAGTCAGAGCCATCCTGGCCAATCATAACCTAACTTATCATAACCAAGCGTAACCTATCCCAACGGAACCTGCCATGACCGCATTTGCTGGCCTCCCCGGAGACAAGCAGATGCTAGCTGAGCTATGCAGTGCACGGATATCGACCGTATTGCAGTGTATTTCACAGAAGTCAAAGCTACACTAACCAAACCTATCCAAACATAGCAGCCGTGCGTAACACACTTCAAGCTTGCGTGCCGACAGCACCATTGCTGTTCACCGCAGTGACGAGCAGAACATGCTGGAACACAGCAGAGCGCATAAATTCATCGTATCGCAGTGTACAGCGCGGAAGTCAAAGCTGCCCAAAGCTAACCCAAACGAACATAACCTAACCGAACTTAGCCCAACTCAGACTAACGCGCCGACAACACTACAGCTGGCCTCCGCATACCCAAGCAGAGGAGCTCAGTAGAGCGCATGAATGTACAGAATATCTGCGTATAGCAAACAAAGCCAAACCCATGTTGACATACCTTATCCTAACCTAACCAAAGCAAACGGAACCTAACTCAAGCAAACGTGCCACGAACATTATTGCTGGCCCCGCGAGAGACAAGCAGAATGTATCAGAGCA
>NW_016972931.1:0-355 GCF_001483705.2 Eufriesea mexicana
TCGAGACCACTATAGCTGGCCTCCACAGAGCCAAGCAGAACAGATTGGAGGAGAATAGAGCACAGAAGTGCATTGAAACTTCTGAAAAGATGCTGAAAAGCCAAACCTACACTTAGCAAACATATCCCAGCCCAACCCTACCATACGTAACATAGCTCAACCTAACGTAACACGAACACTATCGGTGGAATCCCCAGAGCCAAGCAGGTCATAATAGAGGAGAGCAGAGTGCAGGAATCCATGGAACAGCAGTTTATAGCAGAAAAGTTAAGGTTATCCTAACCTAACCCAAACCAACCTAACCTAACCGAACGTAACGCAACTCAACATAACGCGCCGTGACCACTATTGCTGG
>NW_016972931.1:517-1090 GCF_001483705.2 Eufriesea mexicana
GGCAGAACATACTATAGGAGAGCAGAACACAGAGAAGCATAGATGAGCTGTGTCTAGGGGAAAAGCCAATGCTATCCTATCCTTACCCAAACTAACCTAACCCAACGAAATGTAACATTTCACGAACTAACGTGACGAGGCCGCCGTTTCTGGCCTCCTCAGATCGAAGCAAATTACGCTAGAGCATTGCAGGGGGCAGAAATCTACGGAATAGCAGCGTGTAGCGCAAAAGTCAAAGTTACACTAGCCAAATCTTTCCTAACGTAACCTAAGAGAGGGTAACGCAACTCAAACTAACGCGTCACGAACAGCATTTCTGGCGACCACAAAGACATGCAGATCATTGTACAGCACAGGCGAGCGCAGGAGCGCAGTGATCCACCGAATAGCATTGTATACCACAAAAGTCAAAACAGTCCTACCCTAACATAACAAATCCCAACATAGCCAAACGTAACTTAACTGAACCTACCGTGCCGCGAACACTATTGCCGGCCTCCCCAGAGAAAGGCTGGATATGGTAGAGGAATGTAGAGCGCAGCAATCCATCCAATCGCTGTGAATAGCAGAAAA
>NW_016972932.1:0-568 GCF_001483705.2 Eufriesea mexicana
TTCTCTGGCATGTAGATGGCTGTACTTGCCATTGGATTGATGGCGTTACGCCATCTATTCACCTTGCTATAACAGGTTATAGATTTTGAATAGACCTATTTTCTGGCAAGTAGATCACTGTACTTGCCATTGGATTGATGGCGTTACGCCATCTATTCACCTTGCTATAACAGGTTATAGATTTTGAATAGACCTATTTTCTGGCAAGTAGATCACTGTACTTGCCATTGGATTGATGGCGTTACGCCATCTATTCACCTTGCTATAACAGGTTATAGATTTTGAATAGACCTATTCTCTGGCAATTAGATGGCTGCACATGCCATAGGATTGAAGGCGCTAGGCGATCTATTCACCAAGTTATAACAGGATATAGATTTTGAATAGAACTATTCTCTGGCATGTAGATGGGTGTACTTGCCATTGGATTGAAGGCGTTAGCGATCTAATCACCAAGCTATGACAGCTTCTACATTTTGAATAGACATATCCTCTGGCAAGCAGGTGGCTGTACTTGTCAATGGATTGAAGGCGTTAGGCGATCTATTCACCAAGCTATAACAGATTA
>NW_016972933.1:0-3003 GCF_001483705.2 Eufriesea mexicana
GCTCGACTGCGTGGTGGCCTGTAATAGTGGTATCGTCTCGACAGGTTGAGTTAGGCTATGTTTCGTTATGCTACGTTTGGTCAGGTTGGGCTAGGTTAGCTTTGGCTTTTTTCTATAAACTGCTCTTCAGTAGACTTCTGAGCCCTTCTCTGCCCTAATGTGCTCTGATTGGCCCTGAGGAGGCCAGCAACATTGGTCTCGGCACCTTAGGTTCACTTATGCAGCGCTTAGCTGTGTTTGGTTAGGTCAGGTTTGGTTAGGACATAGTTGACTATAATGCTATGCACTGCTATTTGGTGCTTCTCTGCGCTCTACTGTGCTCAAGCATATCCTGCCCGGCTTTGGGGATTCCAGCAATAGTGGTCTCGACACGTGAGGTTAAGTTGTGATACGTTTGAATATATTACGTCTGCACATTTTCGGACAGAAAATCTTTGACATTTGTGCTACACACTGCTATTCGGAGGATCTCTGCGCTCTAGTGCGCTCTTACATTCTCTGCTTGGCTCTGAGGTGGTCAGCAATAGTGTTCTCGGCACGATAGGTTGATCTACTCTACGTTTGGTTTGGTTATGTTGGTGCGGGTCAGGTGAGGATGGCTTTGACTTTCTAGGCATTGAGTGTTATTCGGCGGAACTCTGCGCCCTACTGCGCTCTACTATAATCTGCTCGACTCTGGGGAGGCCAGGAACAGTGATCCCGGCACGTTAGCATGAGTTAGGCCACGTCTTGCTATATTACGTTTGGTCAGGGTACGGGAGGATGCTATTGACTTTTGTGCTATACACAGCTGTTCGGTGGACTTCTGCGCTATACTGGGCCCTAATATGCTCTGCTTGGCACTGGGGTTGCGAAAAATAGTGGTCTTGGCACCTTATGCTGAGTTAAACTACGTTTGGGGGGTATAGGTAAGGCCAGGTTAGGTAAGGTTATCTATAGTTTTACTGTGCTTTAGAATGTTCTGCTTGGCACTGTGGAGGCCAGAAATAGTGGTCTCGGCTCGTTAGGTTGCGTTATGCTACGTTTGTTTATGTTAGATTCGGTCCGGTTAGATTAAAATATATTTGTCTTTTGCGCAATACCCTCCTTCTCCTTGGTCTTCTGCGCTCTACTGCGCTTTAATATGCACTGCTTGTCCCTGGGGAGGCCGGCAATAGTGATCTCGGCACGTTTGCTTCGGTGAGGTTATGTTTGGTTGAGATAGATTTGTTTGTGTTAGGTAAGGGAAGCCTTGACTTTTCTGTCTGTACACTTCCATTCAATGGGCTACTGCCCTCTGCTCTCCTCCAATAAGTTCTACCTGTCGATGGGGCTGAAAGCAATGGTGGTCTATGCACGGTTAGGTTCCATTACCTTACTCTTGGTTATGTTACGCTTTGCTAGGTTAGGACACGTTTACATAGGCCTTTGCGCTATAATCAGCCATTCGGTGGATTTCTTCGCTCTACATAGTTCTACTATACTCTGCTCGACTCTGGGCAGACCAGCAAGTGTGGACGTTTCACGACAGTTTGTGCTAGGTTACGTTCGGTTACGTTGGGTTAGATAGGGATAAGAGACGGTAGCTTTGACTTTTGTGTCGTACGCTGCTACTCGGTGGATCTCTGCGCTCTACGGTGCTCTAATTCACTCTGCTTGGCTCTGGGGGCCAGCGTCAGTGGTCTTGGTTCGTTAGGTTTATTTAGTCTTCGTACGGTTAAGTAAGGTTAGGTCAGGTATCGCAAGGGTCTCCTTGGCGTTTTCGCTAGTCGCTGCTATTTGGTGGCGTTCTCCGATCTACTCTGCTATAGTGTGTTCTGCAAGGCTATGGGGAGTCCAGTAATAGTGGTCTCAGGATGTTAGGTTATGTTGGGTTACGTTTGGCTTTATTACGTTTGGATATGTTAGGACAGGGTAGCTCCTACGTTTGCGCTAAACACTGCTATTGGCAGGATTTCTACGTTCTACGTTGCTTTACTACAACCTGCACTACTCCGAGGCCGCCGGCAATAGTGGTCTCGGCAAACTAGGTTCATACATGTTACGTTCGGTTATGTTATGTTAGCTTTGCTTAGGATTGGATAGTATCGACTTTTCTGCTGTACACTGCGATTCCATTGATTTCTGCGCTCTACTCCCCTCTAATATGCTCTGCTTGACTCTGAGGTGGCCAGAAATAGTGGTCTTGACACGATAGCCTGAGTCAGGCTCAGTTGGGTTAGGCTATGCTTGTCTAGGTTATGTTCGCATGGCTACGACTTTCGTGGTATATAATGCTTTTCGGACGATTTCTGCGTTCTACGGTGCTCTGGTATGCTCTGGTTGGCACTGGGGAGGCCAGCAACATTGGACTAGGCACGTTAGTTTGGATTATGTTACGTTTGGTTAGGCATGGTTGGGTTAGGTTTGGTTATGGTACTTTGACTTGTACGCCGTACACTCCTACTCGCCGAACTTCAACGCCCTTCTGCGCTCTAATATGTTCTGCTTGGCACTGTGGGGGCCATCAATAATGGTCACTACACGTTATGTTTAGTTAGTCTTAGTTTGGTTACGTTCATTTCGGACCCGTTAGGTTAGAATATATCTGTCTTGTGCTATACGCTACTATCCGGTGGCTCTCCTCGCTCTACTGTGCTCCATCATATTCTGCTTAGCTCTGGGGTAGTCAGCGATAGCGGTCCAGGCACGTTAGGCTTTGTCAGGTTGCGTTTGGTTGCAATCTGTTTGGATAGGGTAGGACAGGATAGCATTGAATTTGTGCTACACACTGCTATTCGGTGTACTTCTACCCACTGCATTGATCTACTATACTCTGCTCGACACTCGGAAGGCCAGCAATAGTGGCGGCGGCTAGTTAGGTATAGTTTCGTTACGTTTGGCTCTGTTACGATGGGTTAGGTTATGGTAGGGTAACTTAGACCTTTGTGCTATACACTGCTATTCGGTGGACTTCTGCGCTCTTCGTATCTCTACTATTCTCTACTCGACTGTGGGGAAGCCAAAAATGGCTGCCGCGGCACG
>NW_016972933.1:8479-9097 GCF_001483705.2 Eufriesea mexicana
TTTCTGCTCTATACTGCTATTCTGTGAACTTCTGCGCTACACCGTGCTCTAGTTTGCTCTGCTCGACACTGGGGTGGCCAGTAATAATGTTCGCTGCACGTTAGGTTTAGTTAGGTTACGTTTGGGTGTGCTACGTTCGGTTTGGATAGGAGAGGGTAGCTTTGACTTTTGTGCTATACACTGCTACTCGGTGGGTTCCGATGCTTCACTGTGATCTGATATGTTCAGCTTTGCTCTAGAAGGGACAGCAGTAAACGTCTTGGAACGTTATGCTTAGCCAGGCAACGTTTGTCTTGGTTACGTTAGGCCAGTTCAGGTTGGGATATATTTGACCTTTGTGCTTTCCACTGAAACGCCGCGGATGTCTGTGATCTACTGTGCTGCAGTATATTCAGCTAGGCTCTGGCGAGGTCAGCAATAGCCGTATAGGGCAGTTAGGTTGGGCTAAGTTACGTTTGGCTATGTTAGGAGAGGACAGCCGTGACTTTTGTCTTATACACTGCTATTCGGTGAATTTGTGCGCTCTGCCATGATCTAATATGATCCGCTTTGCCAAGTGCAGGCCGGAAACGGTGGCCGCGGCGCGTTATGTAGGGATATGTAACGTTCCGTTAAGTT
>NW_016972934.1:0-560 GCF_001483705.2 Eufriesea mexicana
ATAGCAGGCCAGTAGAATCTTTCCTCCGTATTTATGCAAAAAGTTACCGTACCATGATATTAATCGAAAATGTCAATAAAATTGAATTTCCGAGGTAGATTCTATAGCATTGCAGTGGCTATAGCACGCCAGCAGAATCTTTCCTCCTTACATATGCAAGAAAGCTAGGTCACCACGATATTGGTCGAAAATGTCAATAAAACTGAATCTTCGATCCAGATACTATTGAATTGCAATGGTCATAGCTGGCCAATAGAATCTTTCCTCCGTATTTATGCAAGATAGTTACATCACCACGATATTAGACGAAGATGTCAATAAAATTGAATTTTCCAGCCAGATTCTATAGCATTGCAATGGCTACAGCTCGCCAGTAGTGTCTTTCCCCCTTACACATGCAAGGATGTCAGCTCACCACGATATTAGTCGACAATGTCAACAAAACTGAATTTTCATCAGATTCTATAGAATTGCAATAGCTATAACACGGCAATAGCATCTTTCCTCCTTATTTATACAAGAATGTTAGCTCACAGCGATATTAGTCGAAAATGTCAATG
>NW_016972935.1:0-452 GCF_001483705.2 Eufriesea mexicana
ACAAACAAAGCGTAACCAAATGTAACCTAATTCAATGTAGCGGGCCGAGAACACTATTACCGGATTCCCCGGAATCGAGTGGAGAACAAAAGAGCAATGTAGAGCGTATAAATCCTCCGAATGGCGTAGTATACCACAAAGGCCGAAGCGACCCTGTCCAAACCTAACCAATCGTAACATAACTAAATCTATCCTAACGCAACGTACCGAGTAATGATCACTAATGGCGGCGTCCGCAGAATCGGGCAGGGTATAGAAAAGCACAGTAGAGTGCAGGTTGCCACGAAATAGACGTGAATAACGCAAAAGTCAAAGCCATCCTAACCAAACGTAGACTAGTCTGACCAAACCAAGCATAACCTGTCTGAACATATCGCGCCACGACCGCTATTGCTGGCCACGCCAGAGTCGAGCGGAGAATAGTAGAGCAATGAAGATCGCAGTAATTCTCC
>NW_016972936.1:0-575 GCF_001483705.2 Eufriesea mexicana
TCACAACGATATTAGTCCAAAATGTCAATATAATTGAATTTTCCAGTCAGATTGTATTAGACACCAATGGCTATAGCATGCCAATAGTAACTTTCCTCCTTATTTATGCAGCAAAATCAGCTCACAACGATATTAGACGAAAATGTCAACAAAATTGAATTTTTCAGTCAGATTCTATAGCATTGCAATGGCTATAGCATGCCATTAGAATCTTTCCTCCTTAGTTACGCAACAAAATTAGCTCACAACTATATTAGTCGAAAATGTTAATAATATTGAATTTTCCAGTCAGATTCTATAGCATTGCAATTGGTACAGCATGCCAATGGAATCCTCCCTCCTTATTTATGCAACGAAATTAGCTAACCACGGTATTAGTTGAAAATGTCAATAAAATTGAATTTTCCAGTAAATCTATAGCATTGCAATGGCTATAGCATGCCATTAGAATCTTTCCTCCTTAATTACGCATCATGATTAGCTCACAACGATATTAGTCGAAAATGTTAATAGTATTGAGTTTTCCAGTCAGATTCTATAGCATTGCAATAGCTGTAGCGTGCCAATAGTACCTT
>NW_016972937.1:0-695 GCF_001483705.2 Eufriesea mexicana
TTAGGTTACACTTGGCATGGTTTGGTTATGCCACGTTTGGTTAGGATGGCCTTGAACTTTGTATTATACACTGCTGTGCGTCGGATTACAGCTCTGTACTGCGCTATAATATGTTCTGCTTGGCTCTGGAGAGGCCAGCATCTGTGGTCCCGGCACGTTAGGGTGAGATACGTAACGTTCGGTTACGATACGTATGAGTAGGTTAGGATATGATTGCTTTGACTTTCATGCTGTACACCGATAAACAGTGGATTTCTGCGCTCCACATTGCTCCAACATACTCTGGTTGCCTCTAGGCTTGCCAGCAATATTATTCTCGGCACGTTATGTTTAGTTAGGCTACGTTCGGTTAGGTTATGATAGGACATGTTAGAATAGGATATCTTTGTCTTTTGCGCTATGCTCTGCTATACGGCGGATTCCTGCGCTCCACTGTGAGATCTGATATGTTCTGCCTGGATCTGGAGTGGCCTGCAATGGTCGTCTCGACATGCCAGGTAGAGTTATGTTACGCTTGGCTTGGCTAGGCTTGGTTTGATTAGGTTTGTTTCGACTTTTGTGCTATACGCTGCTATTCCGTCGACATCTGCATCTGCTCAGCATTGCTCAGCTAGCATCTGCTTTTATCTAGGAGGGCCAGCAACAGTGGCCGTGACACGTTAGTTTGTGTTGTGTTACGTATGGATAGGTCACGT
>NW_016972938.1:0-470 GCF_001483705.2 Eufriesea mexicana
GGATCTGTATATGTATGGATGTATGGATGGCTGGATGTATGAGTGGATGTATGTATGCATGGACGTATGTGTGGATGTATGGATGGGTGTTAGTATGGTTGGATGGATGTATGGTACGATGGATGTATGAATGGGTGGATGTATGGATGGATGGATGTAAGGAAAGGTGGATGTATGGGTGCGTGTATATATGGATGAATGATTGTGAGGATGGGTGGACGTATAGATGGATTGAGGTATGGATGGACGTATGTACGTATGTATGAATGTATGTATGTATATATGTACGCATGTATGGATTTATGGATGTGTGAATGTAAGAATGTATGGACGTATGCTTGTATGGATGAATGGATGTATGGATATATGGACGTATGCAAGTGTCGAATGATAGACGTACGAATGGGAGGATTTATGGATGTATGGATCTGTGGATGTATGGATGTATGGATGGATGGATGTATGGATGG
>NW_016972939.1:0-892 GCF_001483705.2 Eufriesea mexicana
TTGCTATAGCACGCCAATAGTATCTTTCCTCTTCATTTATGCAGGAAAATTAGCACACCACCATATTAGACGAAAATGTCAATAAAATTGAATTTTCCAGCCAGGTACTGTAGCAATGCAATGGCTATAGCACGCCAATAGTATCTTTCCTCTTCATTTATGCAGGAAAATTAGCACACCACCATATTAGACGAAAATGTCAATAAAATTGAATTTTCCAGCCAGGTACTGTAGCAATGCAATGGCTATAGCACGCCAATAGTATCTTTCCTCTTCATTTATGCAGGAAAATTAGCACACCACCATATTAGACGAAAATGTCAATAAAATTGAATTTTCCAGCCAGGTACTGTAGCAATGCAATGGCTATAGCACGGCAATAGAAACTTTCCTCGATATTTATGCAATATGGTTAGCTGACCACGATATTAGTCGAAAAATGTCAATGAAATTGGACTTTCAAGACAGATTCTATAGCATTAAAATGGCTATAGCACGCCAATTGCATCATAGCTACTTATTTATGAAAGAAAGTCATATCACCACGATATAAGTAAAAAATGTCAATAAACTTGAATTTTCCAGCCAGATTCTGCAGCACTGCAATGGCTACAGCACACCAAAAGTATCTTTCCTCCTTACTTATGCA
Organism: Eufriesea mexicana; assembly: GCF_001483705.2. NCBI lineage: Eukaryota > Metazoa > Arthropoda > Insecta > Hymenoptera > Apidae > Eufriesea > Eufriesea mexicana. The sequence continues at coordinate 650 of NW_016972939.1, forward strand.
AGGAAGTTAACTTATGCAAGGAAGTTAACTCACCACGATATTAGTCGAAAAATGTCAATAAAATTGTATTTTCCATGAAGATCCTATAGCATTGTAATGCATATAGCACGCCAGTTGCATCATTCCTCCTTATTTATGAAACAAAGTCATCTCACCACGCTAGAAGTCAAAAATGTCAAAAAAATTGAATTTTCCAGCCAGATTCTGCAGCATTGCAATGGCTATAGCACACTAAAAGGAACT
>NW_016972940.1:0-632 GCF_001483705.2 Eufriesea mexicana
ACTCATGTTTCAAACTCTACAGCACTCTGGAGTGATCGAAGGATAGATCATGGTGACATTGACAATTGACGATACAGTACAGGGTGTAGACATCTACACAAAACATTAGGCATTCAATTAATCTGGTCGATGATCATTTTATTCTTCGGCAATTGTGGCATGTTCAATGGATAAAGAAATTGTCGCAGGCGACGTTGATGTAAGCCAATGCACTACTGAGTACATCGATCAGCAGTGCACTGCAGACGTTGCAATAATCAGGTCACCGAAGGTTCAAGTTCCGCAGCTATTCGAGTGTTACAAAGGAGAGATCCATTATCCCACGGGATATTAACAATTGGCAAAGCGATAATGAGTACAGCCTTCATCGAAGTACTGTGGCTGTTACTTTAAATACCTCACTGATGATTTAATTTCCACAGCAAATCTAGAATGATCAATGGATACATCAGTTATGTCTAGAAATTGCTACAACTCAATGTACGGTACATAGAACATCCACCAAGAGAGCACCATTGCCATCGTACAAATTTGTTCACTTTTGACTTAAGTTCCACAGCAATTCTAGAAAAATCAATGTATTGTACGGTCGTGTCCAGAGATATTTGCAATTGACAATAACGTAATTAGTA
>NW_016972941.1:0-249 GCF_001483705.2 Eufriesea mexicana
AACCATACGTGACATAGCACAACATAACGTGCCCCAACCACTGCGGCCGGCATCCACGGAGCATAGCAGGATATAGCAGTGCACTGTAGTTTACACGAATCCACCGAATAGCGGTCTACAACACGAAAGTCAATGTCACACTAGCCAAACCTTGCCAAACCCAACCTAACCAAACATAATCTAACCCAACGTAACATGCGACGACCACTATTCCCCTCCTCCCCAGAGTCGGGAAGAATGTGGTAAGGC
>NW_016972942.1:0-341 GCF_001483705.2 Eufriesea mexicana
ATTCGGGGGTTCGTGCGCCCTATAATGCTCTGCAATAATCTGCTCGTCGATGGGGAGGCCGGTTATAGTGATATCGGCTCGTCAGCCTGAGTTAGGCTACGTTCGTTAGCTTACGTTTGTCTGGGTTATGTTTGGATAGCTTCGACTTACGCGGTGTACACTGTTTCTCGGTGGATTTCTGCAATCTACTGTGTTCTAGTATGCCCTGATTGACTCTGGCTACGCCATCAATAGTACTTTCGGCACCTTATGCTTTGTTAGTCTACGTTCGGTTAGGTTAGGTTATGGCAGGTTAGGTTAGGATATCGTCCAATCTTGTGCTGCACACAGAAATGCGGAGG
>NW_016972942.1:1189-2322 GCF_001483705.2 Eufriesea mexicana
GGGAGGAATTCTCTGCGGTAAAGTGCGTTTTCTGGCGCGTGTGATAGCTCCATTCTGTGCGTGTGGTGCGTGGGGCACGTGGCCGGGGACTCGCGTCGCGAAGTGTGTCGTGGTGCCGATAAAAATTGAATTTGTATGGAAGCTTTTTTTTCTTTATTCCTGGCATCGACGAAGTTGTGGACGCCGCTACGACGCAAGTACGCGAGGGACGGTTCCCATTGTCTGCCGCGGAGCAGCGCGCCTGCCCAGCGACGGATACCTGGGCCGAGGGTCACGGCATAATGCAAGCGACGGAGCAGGGGCTCGCAAACCGTCCATTGACAGCCACCCCGGGGAAGCCTGACATTGTACCAAGTAGGGAAGGTACGGTTATAGCTAGTGGTGTCGACGCGCCTCCAGTGGAGCTTGCACCAGGTGCTACGAGGCGTGTGACTCGTAGCACCGCATTGCGTGAGGCGCTGCCGGCGGACATCGAGGGGGAGTGCTCCTCCTTCGCTGGTGCTGTCAGCGCCACGGGCAACGGCGAAGCGCCCGCGGGGGGGATATGTCCCATTCGAAGGTTTGAAGAATATTGAACTCGCCACGAAACCCACGAGCATAAGCCGGGCGAAGGAGACACGCATCACACGGGAGAATCTCGCAAGTGTCCACCGTCCGCTGTCTATTATGTAACTGTCTGCCGTTATATCCGAGAATTGCGCGATGATAGAAACGGTGGCACTCAAGAGTAAAAACATGCATGTTCCATACGTTCGCGCCGTCCGTATATGCGCTAGGGTGGTGGACACGGTCGGCTGGGAGATGAGTCTCCAAGTAACAACCGGCCGTGCCCAGAAGACGATGGCGGATAGGGTCCGCGGGCTCATGGCGTAGATCGCCGGTCTGCGGGAGAGGGATGTCTCCCAGCAGGCGGTGATAGCCGACTTGCAGGAGAACGATGCCTCCCAGCAGGCGGTGATCGTCTCCTTGGGCGCGGAGCTGGCTCTGGCGCGGATGCGTGTAATCGACGACCCCGCGCCCCCTCGAAATGTGCGTGGGTCCGCGGGCGCCGGAGCAGCGGCACCGGCGCACGTGTTCGGTATGGAGGCTGCCCTCGCGGCACTCAGTCTCCGAATCGACGCAAAGTTCGAGGA
>NW_016972943.1:0-616 GCF_001483705.2 Eufriesea mexicana
CATAGAATGGCTGCGTATAGCACGAAAGGCAAAGATATCCTAACCCATCGCAAGCAAACCTAAGCTAACCAAACGTTACCTAACACATCATAGCGCCCTGCGGCCACCATTTCTGAAATGCCCAGGGCAAGTTACGGAATATTAGATCACAGCGGAGTGCAGAAGTCCGCCCAACCGCAGTGTACAGCACAAGAGTCATAGATATCCCATCCAAACTAGGCCGAACATAACCTAACCAAACGTAACGTTATGCAAACATAAGCGCCATTACCGCCGTTCCCTGCCTATCCAGAGACAAGTGAAAGCTAGTGGAGTAATCCAGCGTACAAATATCGGCCGAATAGCAGTGTATAGCGCAAAAGACGAAGATTCACTAACCAAGCCTGACCAAGCCTAGCCTAACCAAACGCAGTATAACTAAACCTGTCGAGACGAGACCTCTATTGCTGGAACCGGAGGGCGAAGCAGAACGTATTTGAGCAGAGTAGAGCGCAGAGATGCACAGAATATCAGCGCATAGCTCCAAAGCCAAAGCCATTCTAGACAAATATATCCTAACCGAACCTAACCGAACGTAACCTAACTCACCCTATCGTACTACGACCGCCATTGCCGG
>NW_016972943.1:5488-10084 GCF_001483705.2 Eufriesea mexicana
TAACACAACCAAACGCAATCCAACTCCACCTAACGTGACGTGACCAGTATTGCTGGCATGCACAGAGCCAAGCAAATCATATTAGAGGAAGGTAGAGAGCAGGAAACACCGAATAGCAGTGTATAACACAAAAGCATATGGCATTAGCCAAACATAACCTATCATAGGAAAACCAAACGTAACATAGCACAATCTATAGCGCCACGACCACTATTACTGGACTCACAGCCTCGAACAGAGTATAGTAGAGCAGCGTAGTGCGCAGAAATCCACCGCTTGGCCGTGTATAGCACAAAAGTCAAAGCTATCCTATGCTAACCTAACCAAACTAACTATAACCGAACGCAACGTAACTCAACCTAACGTGCCGAGACAAATACTGCTGGCATACCCAGAGGAAAGCAGAACATATCACCGTACAGTAAATCTCAAAAATCCACCGAATTGCGGTGTATAACACCAAAGTCAAGGTTACTCCATCCTATCTTAACCACACATGACGTAACCAAACGTAACCTAACTCAACCTAACGTACCTACACCACTATTGCTGACCTCCCCAGAGACAAACAGAATATGCTAGGGCACAGTAGAGCGCAGAAAGCCGCCAAATAGAAGTGTATAGCACAAAAGTCAGAGATATCCTGACCTTACCTGTTCTAACCTAACATAACCAAACGTAGAATAACTAAACGTAACGAGACGAGACATCGACTACTCGCCTCCCCAGTGCCAAGCGGAACATACTAGAGCAATGAAAAGTTCAGAAATCCACCGAACAGCATTATTTAACGCAAACGTAGTAGCCATTCTTACCAAACGTGACCTAACCTAACCCAACCAAGCGTAACCAGACACAGCCTATCGCGCCACGGCAGCTATTGCTGGTCCTTCCAGAGGCGAGCAGAGTATAGTAGGGCAATATAGAGGGCAGAAGTCAATAGTGTAGCAGTGTGCACCGTAAGATTCAAAGGTAACCTATCCTAACCTATCCAAGTGAAGGCCAACTGAACGAAACATAACACAACCTTAAATGCCGAGAACACTATTGCTGGCCGCCCACTGACAAGAAGAGCATATTAAAGGACAGTAGAGCGAAGAGGCACATAGAATGGTAGTGTACAACACGAAAGTCAATCATATCCTTACCAAACATAACCTAGCCTAGCATATCCAAACGTAACCTAACCAAACCTAACGTGACACGACCACTATTACTCGCCTACCCATGGTCGTACGGAGTATAGAAGAGCTATGGAGAGCGCTGGAATCCACCGTGTAGCAGTGTACAGCACAAACGCCCAGGAAATGCAAACTAAGCATTCCCAAGCTAACCAAACGTACCGAAACCTAGCTCAAACTAACGTGCAGAGACCACCAATACTGGCCACCCCAGAGCCAAGCAGGACATATTAGAGCGCAGTAGAGGGCAAAAGTCCACCGAATAGCAGTTTGTGGCAAAAAAGTCTAATCCATTCTAACCTAACTTTGTCATGCGTGACTTAAGCAAATGTAGCCCAACTCAACCTACCATGCCGAGGCCACTATTGCTGGAATGCCCAGAGCCTTGCAGAATATACCAGAGCACAGCAACGCGCATAAATTCACCACACTGCAGTGTATAGCACAAAAGTCAAACATACCATGACCTAACCTGACCATAACTTACCTAACCAAACGTAGTGTAACCCTACACAACGAGATGAGACCAATTTTTCTGGACTCTCCACAGACAAGGAGAACATTTTGGATCACAGTAGAAAGCAGAAATCCACCGAATAATAATGTATAGCACAAGAGTCAAGACTACCGCGTCCTAACCTAAAAAAACGTAGAATAACTCAACGTAACTGTCCGCGACTGCTGTTGGTGGCCTCCGCGGAACCAAGAAAATCATATTAAAGCAAACTGGAGAGCACAAATCCGCCGAACAGCAGTGTGTAGCCCAAAATTCAAAGTAGCCTATCCTGACCTAGCAAAATGTGACATATGCAAACGTAACCTCACTAAGCCTAACATGGCGAGACCGCTATTGCTGGCCACCCCAGAGACAAGCAGAACATACTACAGCACACTGGAGCGCAGAAGCCCACCGTATAGCAGTGTATAGCACAAGAATCAAAGCTATCTTATCCCGACTTATCCTATCTCAGCATAACCGAACGCAACATATCCCAGCCTAGCGTACACTGACCACTATTGGCGGCCTCCACACAGTCGAGCAGAACTAACTAGAGGACAGCAGGGCGCAGAGGTTCATAGAAACGCAGTGTATAGCACAAAAGTCGCATCCATCCAGACCTAACCCAAGATAACGTAACATAACCAATCGTAGCATATCTCAACACAACGTGCCGCGGCCACTATTCCTGGCCTCACCAGGGTCGGGCAGAATATATTAAAACACGGTAGAGCGCTGAAATCCGGGAATAGGAGTTTATAGCACAAAGGTCTATACTATCCTATCCTAACCTCCCAAACCTGACATAACCGAACGCAGCGTATCTCAACCTAACGTGCCTAGACCACGATTGCTGGCCTCCCCGGAGCCAAGCAGAGAATACCAGAGCACAGCAGAGCGCAGAGGTCCTCCGAATTGAGGTGTATAGCTCAAAAGTCGAACACACCCAGGTACAATCTGACCCAACCTCACCTATCCAAACGTAGCGTATCTAAACATAACGTGGCGAGACCAATGCTGCCGTAATCCCTAGAGCCAGGAAGAGCACAATAGGTCACTTCAGAGCGCAAAAATCCACCGAATAGCCGCGAATAACACAAAAGTCAAAGTAGCCTTCCCTAACCAAGTCAAACCTAGCATATCCTAACTTAGCCCAACTCAACCTAACATGACTGATCACAATTGCCGCCGTCCACAGGGGCAAGCAGAATGTGCTAGAGCGCAGTAGAGCGCAGAAGACCACCGCACTTCAGCGAATAGCACAAAGGTCGAAGACACACTTACATACCCTGACCTAACCTAACCTAATCGAACATAGCATATCTCAACATAACTTGCAGCGTCCAATGCTCCTGGCATCCTCATCGTCAAGCAGAATGTAGCGGAGCAAAGTAGATCACTGAAATCCACTCAATAGCAGTGCAAGTCCCAAACGTCACAGTACCCCATCGTAACTTAGTCAAACGTAACGCACCCAAACGTAAGCTAACTCAACCTAACATGACAAGAAATCTATTGTTGACCACCACGGAGACATGTACAGTATACTAGAGCACAGTAGTTCGCAGAAATCCTCCGAATTGCTGTGAATAGAACAGAACTCGAAGAAACCCTAACCTAACCTGACCTAACCTAACCTAACCGAAAGCAGAATAGCTCAGGATAACGTAACGCTAACACTGCCCTGGCCTGCCATTACCGAAGCAGAATGTAGGAGAGCATAGTAGGTCACAGAAATCCTCCGAATAAAAGTGTATACTACGATAGACATAACTACCCTAAACAAACTTAAACTAACCGTTCTTAACCGAACGTAACCAAACACAACCTGACGTGCCACGACCACTTTTGCTCGCCTCCCCAGGGTCCAGCAGAGTATGTAGAAATCCACGAAATAGCAGTGTATAGCACAAAGGTCAAAGGAAACCTATACGAACCTTCCTAACCTAACCTAACGAAACATAACTTAACACAATATAACGTGCCGAGATCAATATTACTGGCCACCCCAGGGCCAATCAGAACATATCAGAGTACAATAGAGCGCAAGAATGCGGTGAACAACACTTTATAGCACAAAAGCCTAAACTATCCTGTCCTAACGTCACCAAGCGTAACATGGCCGAACGTAGCATGGTTCAACCTAAACTTCGGGGCCACTATTTCTGGTCACCGCAGAAGCGACCGGAATATACTAGAGCACACTGGAGCACAGAAGCCCACCGAATATCAGCGTATTACAGAAAAGTCAACTCTATCCTCTCCTAGTATGTCCAATCTCAACATAAACAGACGTAACATAAGTAAACCTAATGCACCACGACCAATATTTCTAGCCTCCCCAGAGCAGAGCAGATCTTACTACAGTACAGCAGAACGAAGAATTCAATAGGATCGCAGTGTATAACACATAAGTCATATCTATCCACACCTAACCCAAGCTAACATAACCTAACCAAATGTAGCCTACCTCAACGTAACTTGCCGCGGCAATTATTGGTGACATTCCCAGGGCGAAGCATAATACAGTAGAGCACAGAACAGCGCAGAAATACTCCGAATGGCAGTGTGTAGCACGAAAGTCTACGTTAACCGGACTGAACTTAACATCCCCTAACACAACCGTACGTAAAATAACACAACCCCACGTGCCGCGACTACTATTGCCGGCCTCCATGGACACAAGCAGCAAATATTAGAACACAGTAGAGAGCAGAAATCCGTGGATAGGTGTGTATAGCACAACGGTCTAGAGTATCCGCCCTAACCTCCCAAACGTAACGCAACTGAACGTAGCATGGCTCAATCGAACGAGACGAGAACAATATCGCTTGCATCCCAGAGCCAAGCAACGTACATTAGAGCACATTTGATCGAAGAAATCCACCGAATAGTAGTTTACAGCGCAAAGGCAGA
>NW_016972944.1:0-628 GCF_001483705.2 Eufriesea mexicana
GTCTGGAAAATACAATTTTATTGACTCTACAGACTAATAACGTGGTGAGCTAACTTCCTTGCGAATGTAAGCAGGAAAGATCCTCTTGGCGTGATTTAGCGGTTGCAATGCTGTAGAACCTGTCTAGAAGGTTCAATTGTATTGACATTTTCGACTAATAACTATTGACATTTTCGGCTAATATCGTGGTGAGCCAGCTTTATTGTATAAATACGGAGGACAGATTCAATTGGCGTGCTATAATCGTCGCAATGCTATAGAATCTGGCTGGAAAGATCAATTTTGCTGACATTTTCGACTAATATCGAGGAGAGCTGACTTTCATGCATAAACAAGGAGGAAAGACTCTATCGGTGTACTATAGCCATTGCAGTCCTGTGTAATCTGGCTGGAAAATACAATTTTATTGACATTTTCGACTTATTTCGTGGTGAGCTAACTTCCTTGCATAGGCAAGGAGGAAACATGCTTTTTGAGTGCTATAGCCATTGCAATCATATAGAATGTGGCTGGAAAACACAATTTTGTTGACACTTTCGACTAATATCGTGGTCAGCTTACTTCGTTGCGTAAGTAAGGAGCAAAGATGCTTTTTGAGTGCTATGGCCACTGCAATGATATAGATTGT
>NW_016972945.1:0-665 GCF_001483705.2 Eufriesea mexicana
GACGTACTATGCACCGTACTGTCAATTGTAGATATCACTAGGCATAATTGAATTATTCATTGAATATGCTAGAATTGCAGAGGACTATACATCATCAGTGAATAAATTAATCGAACGACTTCAGTACTGTGATGATGATTGCAATCACTACCGCCTTGTTACCTGTCAATTCCTCGTGCCACAATGAATGTGCCTTTAGTCACTGTAGAATAGCCATAGCATCTTTATCGCCGTTTAAGCAGGATAGTGCAAGGGCTACAAGGGCTCTTAATGGCTATACACAGTCCTCTATTGACAGATATCAATGTCTCAGACAGAAGATACACAGTGCAGTGATATTTCTACAACTGCTAAGGAACTTTAGCTATCAGCGATCAGAATAATTCAATGGATATATTACCGTGTAGATGGCTACACTCGGTACTGCAATGTCATTTGTCAAAATCACTAACGATATATTGTCTACCCGCTTATCATCCTATAACTGCTATAGAGTTTAAATTACAATTGAACAGAATAACCCAAGTGCTCAGGACTGTGATGATGGCAATACTCTGTACTGCGTTGTCAGTTGTTAGCGTCTCGAGCGATAATGTACCTGCATTTGCCATCCTGAATATGCTATACAGATTAATCATCTGTGAACAGGTTAATCAAACGTCTAC
>NW_016972946.1:0-721 GCF_001483705.2 Eufriesea mexicana
ATCCACACGCACATCCATACAGACATACATCTATCCCTCCATACTTCCATCCATCCATACATATGTCCGTACATATATTCATACATACAACCATACATCCATCTATTCATACATACATGCATTCATACATCCATCCATGCATGCATCCAATCATATTTACATTAATACATCCATACATCCGTACATCCATACATTCGTACATCCATACATCCATACACCCATCCTTCCATACACCCATCCATCCGTACATCCGTCCATCCATACCACAATCCATCCATACATTCATCCATCCATACAACCATTCATCCATACATCCATCCATCCATACTTCCATCTTTCCAAAAATCCAATTCCATCTTTCCAAAAATCCAACCATCCATACTCATCCATACATACATCGAACCTCACATCCATCCATCCATACAAGCACGCTTACATACATCCATGGATTCATGCACCTATTCATCCATGCATCCATCCATTCATGCATTCATGCATACACATACATAAATCCATCCATACATTCATCCATCCATCCATACAGCCATCTTATCCATACATACGTCGATCCGTACATCCATCCTTCCATACACACATCCATTCACACGTCCACATATCCATTCATCCATCGATCCATACAGCCATACATACATACAGACATCGATCCATACATTCACCCATCCATACATCCAAACATTCATACATCCATCCAACCATACAT
>NW_016972947.1:0-358 GCF_001483705.2 Eufriesea mexicana
ACACCAAGATATAAAAGATTATAGATTTTGAATAGACCTATTCCCAGGCATGTAGGTGGCAGTTCTTGAGATTGTATTCAAGGCGTTAGACGATCTTTTCAACAATCTATAACAGATTATAGATTTTGAATAAACTTATACCCTGGCAAGTATCTGGTTGTACTTTCCATTGCATTGCAGGCGATAGGCGATCTAATCACCAAGCTATGGCAGCTTATAGGTTTTGAATAGACTTATTCTCTGGCAAGTAGGTGGCTGTACTTGCCATTGGATTGAAGGCGTTATGCGATCTACTCACCATTCTATAACAGGTTATAGATTTTGAATAGACATATTCTCTGGCAAGTAGATGGCCGTA
>NW_016972947.1:377-676 GCF_001483705.2 Eufriesea mexicana
GCGACCTATTCACCAAGCTATAACGGATTATATACTTTGAATATACCTATTCTCTGGCAAGTAGATGGCTGTACTTGCCATTGGATTGAGGGCCTTAGGCGATGTATTCTCCAAGCTATAACAGGCTATATATCTTCAGTAGATATATTCTCTGGCAAGAAAATGGCTGTACTTGCCATTGTATTGATGGCGTTTGGCGACCTATTAACCAAGCTACAACGGATTATAGATTTTGGATAGACGAATGCTCTGGCAAGTAGATGGCTGTTCTTGCCATTGGTTGAAGGCGATAGGCGACC
>NW_016972948.1:0-947 GCF_001483705.2 Eufriesea mexicana
ACACTTATGCCACATATTCATTTCTCGAGCTATAACGTACCTGGCTTTTGTCATTCTAGAATTTGAGTGAATTCCAAGTCATCATTGAACTGGTTAATCCAACGGCACCAGTGCACTGTCGATGGATGCAATAAGTACCGCACTGACAATTGTAAATGTCTGTAGCCATAACCGTGCTATGCATTCATTAATCTAGAATTGCTGTAAAACTTAAATGATCAGTGGAGAAATTGTTGCAATTGTTAAAGAACTGTTATGATTGCTGCAATCAGTACAGTTTCGGCAGTTGCTAACGTCACGAGGGATAATGGATCAGTCCTTTGTCATTCTTGATCGTACCAGATTTTATATCATGGCTGAAGGGATTAATCCATAGGCAACAGTGCTGCATTGGTGGATGTACCAACTACCGTACTGGGAATTGTATATATCTATATCTATAACTGATGTATACGTTGATTGCTCTAGAACTATTGTGGAATTTGTACCATCAGTGAACAAGTTAATACAACATCTACGGTAATGGGATGACGTCTGTCCATGGTACTGAGTTGTCAGTTGTTAATGTCGCGGCCTACATCGAATACATCATTACGTATTCCAGAATTGGTACAGAATCCACGTCATCATAGAACAGACCCATCCAACGGCTACAATGTTCTATGATAGATGTACCAAGAAACGTGCTGCCCATTGTAAATATCCCTAGACATAACCGCATTATACGTCGACTACCATAAACTTTCTTTTGAATTCAATCCGTCACTGAACAGATTAATCCAGCGACTACAGACGTTTATCGGAGGGTGTACCAAATACCGTACCTGGAGGTGTATATGTATGCAGCCATAACTGACGTATGCACACAATATTCTAGAACTACGGTGGAATTGAAATCTTCAGTGAACAGATTAATACAACGGCTGCACTAATGTGATGATGGCTGC
>NW_016972949.1:0-950 GCF_001483705.2 Eufriesea mexicana
TTCGTTCATTACACAGCACTGCGGCTGAATCATGTTGTCCTGCGTGCTCCAGTGTATTCTGCTCTGCTTTGTGGATGTCAGCAATAGTGTTCACGGCACGTTAGGTTGTGTTATGTTACGATTGGTTAAGTTACGTTCGGCTCTATTATGCTAGCATGGGTTGTTTTCGGACAGCTCTGACCTTTCTGCAATGAACTGCCATTCCATGGACTTCTGCGCTCCATTCTCCTGCGACATGTTCTGCTTGGCGATGGGGAGGCCAGCAATGTTCGTCTAGGCACGTTAGGTTGTGTTTGGTTACGTTTTGTTATGTTAGTATAGGATGACATTGACTTTTGTGCTGTACACTGCTATTCGGAGGATTTCTGAGCTCTTCGCTACTCTACTAAAGTCCAACGGATGCTAGCAATGGCGGTCGTGGTACGATGGCTTGTGTTACGTTAAGTACGACTTGGTTAGGTTTGGATGGCCTGGACTTCTGCGCTACAGACTGCTCTTCGGTGGGCTCCTGCGCTATGCTGTGCTCTAATATGTTCTACTTGTCTCTGGGGAGGACAGCAATAGTGTGTTCGGTTTGTTAGGTATAGTTCTTCTACGTTTGGCTAGGTTAGGTTGGGTATGGTTTGGTCAGGATGGATTTGACTTTTGTGCAGTACGCTGATATTCGGTCGGTTCCTGCGCTCTTCTGAGGCCTGATATGTTCAGCTTGGCTCTGGGAAAGGCAGCAATGGCGGTCTCGGCTCCATACGCTGCGTTAGGGTACGTTTGTCTTGGCTAGGTTAGGTTAGGTTAGGTTAGGGCAGTCTTGACTCAACTTGACTCTAGTGCTCTACACTGCTATTTAGTGGATAACTGCGCTGCGCATTGCTGTACCATGCCCCGCACCGCCCTTGGGAGGCCAACAATAATGGACGAGGCGCACTGTGTTGAGTTAGGTTACGCTTGGCTTA
>NW_016972950.1:0-1540 GCF_001483705.2 Eufriesea mexicana
CCTTACATCCACTCATCTATACATCCGTGGATCCGTACATCCATCCATCCATACATCCATCCATCCATACATCCATCCACCAATTCATCTTTCATGCATTCATCCATACATACATCAAACAAACATCCATCCATCCATAAATACATCAATCCATACATCCGTCCATCCATCCATACATCCATCCATTCATCCATCCATCCATATATGCATCCATCCATTCATCCATCCATACGTCCATACATACATCTATATATACATCCGTACTTCCATCCATCGATACATCGATCACACCCATACATCCATGCATATATATATACATACAACCGCACATACGTAAATAAGGCGATCCATACCTCAATCCATCCATCCATCCTTCCTCCCATCCATCCGTCCATACAACCATACATCCATACATCCATCCTCCCATACAACCATACATCCATACATCCATCCTCCCATACAACCATACATACACCCACACATACATTCATACATACGCCCGTACATGCATCCATCCATGCATGCGTCCATCCATACATCCATACATACATATATACATATATCCATCCATACATCCGTCCATCAATACAACCATACGTACGTCTATACATACATCCATGCGTTCATCCATACTTGCATTCACCCAACCATACACGCGTACATCCAAACATCCATATATCCATAAACATATCCATCAGTGATTCCATCCATCGATACATGCGTCCATCCACACATACATACACATATACATCCATGCATCCATCCATACATCTATCCATACATACATACATCGATACATGCATCCGTCCATGCATCCATTCATCCATACATCCATTCATACATCTATTCAACCGTACATACGGCCATACATACAACGATACATACATCCATTACGATACATAAATCCATAAACACATCTATCCGTACCTCTATCCATCGATACATTCATCCATCCACACATCCATACTTATATACATTCGTGCATCCGTACATCCATCCATCCACACATCCATCAAACCATACATCCATTCTTCCACACATCTTTGCATACATACAACCAACCGTCCATATATCCACGTATCCACACATCCATCCACCCATACATCCATACGTACACCTATACATACATCCATACGTTCATCCATCGACCCATACATCCATCCATTCATACATCCATCCACCAATCCATCCATCCATCCATAACCCATCCATACATAAATCCATCGATACGAACATCCATCCATCCATCCATCCACACATACATGCACACATACATCTATACGTAGATCCATACGTTCATCCATCGATCCATACAACCATCCATACATACGCACATCCACCAATCCATCCATCCATCCATACATCCATGCATACATCAATACATACATATAACCATAAATACACCAATACATATATATTTCAACACATTCATACACCCATCCATCCATACATCCATCCATCTATACATCCATACATCCATACATCCACCCGTACGTCAATCCATGCATACATACGCCCATCCATTCATCCATCCATCCAT
>NW_016972951.1:0-299 GCF_001483705.2 Eufriesea mexicana
CTTGCATAAATAAGGAGCAAAGGTTCTTTTGGCGTGCTATAGTCTTTGCAATGGTATAGAATCTGGCTGGAAAGTTCAATTTTATAGACGGTTTCTACTAATATCGTGGTGAGCTATCTTTCTTGCATAAACAAGGAGGGTAAATGTTATTGGCGTGCTATAGCCATTGCATTTCTATAGTATCTAGATGGAAAATTCAATTTAATTGACATTTTCAAATAATATGGTGGTGAGCTAACTTTCTTACATAAATAAGGAGGAAAGATACTATTGGCGTGCTATAGCTATTGCAATGACAT
>NW_016972951.1:396-686 GCF_001483705.2 Eufriesea mexicana
TCGATTGGCGTGCTATAGTCGTTGCAATGCTAAAGAATCTCGCCGGAAATTTCAGTTTTATTGACTTTTTCGACTAATATCGTGGCGAGCTATGTCTCTTGCATAAATGAGGAGGAAAGATGCTGTTGGTGCGCTATATCCTTTGCAATGCTATAGAATCTGGCTGAAAGTTCAATTTTACTGACATTTTCGACTAATATCGCAGTGAGCTAGCTTTCTTACAGAAATAAGGAGGAAAGATTCTCTTGGCGTGCTATAGTCTTTGCAAAGCTACAGAATATGGCTGGAAA
>NW_016972952.1:0-616 GCF_001483705.2 Eufriesea mexicana
CTACCCTGTCTTAACATAGCCAAAAGTATCATAACCGAACATAACATAAATATACCTAATGTGCCGAGACCACTTTTGCTGGCCTCGACATAGCCACGCAGAACATCCTATAGGAGAGTGGAGCGTAGAAGTTCATAAAATCTCAGTGAATAATGGAAAAGTCAAAGCTGACCAAACCTAACCCAAACTAACATAACCTAACGGAACGCAAAGAAACTCAAGCCAACGTGCCTCGGCCACCATTTCTGGCATACGCAGAGCAACGCAGAGCATATCAGAGCACAGTAGATCACAGAAATACGCCGAATATGAGTGTATAGCACAGGGGTGAGAGCTTCCTCATCCTGACCTTAACTAAGGGAACGTAACCATACGCAACATGAGTCATCCTAACGTGCTGGGACAACTATTGCTGCCATGCACAGAACCAAGCAGAATAAACTAGAGCAAAGAGACCGCAGAATTCCACCGTATAGTAGTGCATAGCGCATAGCCGAAGCTACTCTACCAAAATCTAATCAGTCGCATAATAGCCAAGCGTAACATAACTAATCCTATCGTTCCGCGGCCACTACTGCTGGCCTCCCTAACCTATGTTAGGTAGGGATAGCTTGTC
>NW_016972953.1:0-252 GCF_001483705.2 Eufriesea mexicana
TGGTGAATAGAACGCCTAGCGCCTTCAATCCAATGGCAAGTACAGCTATCTACTTGCCACAGAGTAGATCTATTCAAAATCTATAATCTTTTATAGCTTGGTGAACAGGTCTCCTAACGCCTTCAATCCAATGGCTAGTACAGTCATCTACTTGCTGGAGAATAGGTCTATTCAAAATCATTCACATGCTATAGCTTGGTGAGTAGATAGCATAACGCCTTCAATCCAATGGCAAGTACAGCCATCTACTTG
>NW_016972954.1:0-246 GCF_001483705.2 Eufriesea mexicana
ATCTGATATACACAGCTATTCTCTGGATTTGTGCGTTCTCCACTCCACTACTGCGCTCTGCTTTACTTTGAGGAGGCCAGCAGTAGCGGTGGCGCCGCGTTACGTTGAGTTTGGCTACGTTTGATTGTGCTACGATTCGTTAGGTTTGGAAAGTGTAGCTTTGACGTTAATTACGTCGTCCGATATTAGGTGGACCTCTGAGCACTACAGTGCCGTGATTCTCGCAGCTTGGATCTGGGATGGTTA
>NW_016972955.1:0-259 GCF_001483705.2 Eufriesea mexicana
ATATTAGTCGAAAATGTCAATAAAATTGAATTTTCCAGCCAGACTCTATAGCATTGTAACGGCTATAGCCCGCCAATATAATCTTTCCTACTTATTTATGCAAGAAAGTTAGCTCACCACGATATTAGTAGAAAATGGCAATAAAATTGAATTTTCCATCCAGTTTGTTTTGCATTGCGATGGCTATAGCACGCCAGTAGAATCTTTCCCCCTTATATATCCAACAAAGCAAGGTCACCACGATATTAGTCGAAAATGT
>NW_016972955.1:325-562 GCF_001483705.2 Eufriesea mexicana
CTTTCCTCCTTATTTATGCATGAAAGTTATATCACCACGATATTAGTCGAAAATGTCAATAAAATTGTGTTTTCCAGACAGATTCTATAGCACTGCAATGACTATAGCACGCCAATAGGATATTTCTTCCTTATTTATGCAAGAAAGCTGGTCACCACGATATTAGTCGAAAATGTAAATAAAATTGAATTTTCCAGACAGATTCTATAGCATCGCAAAGATAATAGCACGCCAATA
>NW_016972956.1:0-473 GCF_001483705.2 Eufriesea mexicana
TGCTACAGAATCTGACTGGAAAATTCAATTTTATTGACATTTCCGAGTAATACCGTGGTTAGCTAATTTTCTGCATAAATAAGGAGGAAGGATTCCATTGGCACGCTATAGCAATTGCAATGCTCTAGAAATTGCCTGGAAAATTCAATTCTGTTCATATTTTCGACTAATATCGTGATGAGATGATTTTCCTGCATAAATAAGGAAGAAAGATTCTATTGGCATGCTATAGCCATTGCAATGCTACAGAATCAGTGTGGAAAACTCTATTTTATAGACATTTTCAATATCATGGTGAGCTATATTTGTTACATAAATAAGGAGGAAAGGCACTATTGGCATTCCATAGCCATTGCAATCCTATAAAGCCTGTCCGGAAAATTCAATTTTATTTACATCTTCGACTAATCTCGTGGAGAGCTAATTTTGTTGCGTAAATAAGGAGGAATTATTCTATTGGCATGCTATAGCCA
>NW_016972957.1:0-525 GCF_001483705.2 Eufriesea mexicana
TATTTTCATTTTCAGCTATTATTGTGGTGAGATAGCATTCTCGCATATATAGGTAGGGTAGGCTCTATTGACGTGCTATAGGCATTGCAATGCAATAGAATCTTCGTGGAAAATTCAATGTTGTTGACATTTTCCACTAATTTCGTGGTGAGCTAACTTCCTTGCATAGGTAAGGAGGAAAGATTCTATTGGTGTGCTATAGGCTTTGCAATGCTATAGAATCTTGCTGGAAAGTTCAATAATATTGACAATTTCGACTACTATCGTGGTGAGCTACCTTCCTTGCATAAATGAGGAGGAAAGATTCTATTTGCGTGCTATAGCCGCTCAAGTGCTGTAGAATCTGGCTGGAGAATACAATTTTATTGACATCTTCCACTAATATTGTGGTGAGCTGTCCTTCTTTCAGAAATAAGGAGGAAGGAAGGAAAGATTCCACTGGCCTGCTATAGCCATTGCAAAGATATAGAATGTGCTTGGCAGATACAATTTTATTGACATTTTCGACTAATATCGAGATGAGCT
>NW_016972958.1:0-242 GCF_001483705.2 Eufriesea mexicana
CTGGTATAATTATGAAGGAAGGATTCTCTTGGCGTGCTATAGGCATTGCAATGCTGTAGAATCTTCCTGGAAAATTCAATTTCATAGACATGTTCGACTAATATTGTGGCTACCTAATTTTCCTGCATAAACAAGGAGGAAAGGTTCTATTGGCTTGCTATGGCCATTGCAATGGTGTAGAAAGTCGTTGCAAAATTCAAATTTATTGGCGTTTTCCACTCATATCGTGGTGAGCTAACTTT
>NW_016972958.1:9392-10121 GCF_001483705.2 Eufriesea mexicana
TGTGGCTACCTAATTTTCCTGCATAAATAAGGAGGAAAGATTCGATTGGCTTGCTATAGCCATTGCAATGGTATAGAAAGTGGTTGGAAAGTTCAAATTTATTGGCGTTTTCCACTCATATCGTGGTGAGCTATCTTCCTTGCATACGTTAGGAGAGATACTTTAGGAGTGCGATAGCCATTGCAATGCAGCAGAATCTGGCTGGAAAATTCAATACTATTGACATTTTCCGACTAATATCGTGGTGAGCTAACTTTCTTGCGTAAACAAGGTGGAAAGATTCCATGGGCGAGCTATAGTCTCTGCAATGCGATAGAATCTGACTGGAAAATTCAATATTATTGACAGTTTCGACTAATATCGTGGTGAGATAACTTTCTGCTATAATTATGGAGGAAGGATTCTCTTGGCGTGCTATCGGCATTGCAATGCTACAGAATCTTGCTGGAAAACTCAATTTTACTGACATTTTCGACTAATACCGTGGTGAGCGAACTTTCTTGCATAAATAAGGCGGACAGATTCTATTGCCGAGCTATAGCCATTGCATTGCTATAGTATCTTGATGGAAAATTCAATTTTATTGTCCTTTTCCACTAATATAGTGGTGAGCTATCTTCCTTGCATAAATATGGAGGAAATATCCTTCTGGAATGCTATAGAAACTGCAATGCAGTAGAATCTGGCTTGAATATTCAATTTTATTGACATTTTCGACTAATATCGTTG
>NW_016972959.1:0-245 GCF_001483705.2 Eufriesea mexicana
CAGTGTACAGCGCAAAAGTCATTGTAGCCTATCCTAAGCTAGCCAAACGTAACATAAACAAACATAGCATAACTCAAACTAATACGACGCGACCGCTATCGCCGGCCTCCACAGAGACAAGCAGAATGTACTAGAGCACATCAGAGAGCCGAAATCCACTGCATTGCATTGTACACTACATAAGACGAAGGCACCATCACCGAACCTGACTTAAACCAACCAAACCAAACGTAGCATGACACAAC
>NW_016972959.1:261-532 GCF_001483705.2 Eufriesea mexicana
CGGCCTCCGCTGATCCGAGCTGAATACACTAGAGCACAGTAGATTACAGAAATCCGCTGAATAACAGTGTATGGCACGAAAGCCAAAGCTATCATAAGCAAACTTAACATAACCTAACCTATTCAAACGTAACTTAGCAGAACCTAACGTTCCACGACCACTACTGCTGCCCTCCACAGAGTCGAGCAGAGTATAGTAGAGCAATGTGCAGCGCAAAAATCCACCGAAATGCAGAATGTAGCACAAAAACCAAAGAAGCTCTTATCGATCC
>NW_016972960.1:0-578 GCF_001483705.2 Eufriesea mexicana
CGTAGCGTAACTCAACATAACGTTCTGAGACCACTATTGCTGGCCTCCCGAGAGACGCTCGGATCGTATTAGAGCACAGCAGAGCGTAGAAATCGACCGCATTGCAGTGTATAGCGCAAAAGTCAAAGCCATCGTAACCAAACGTTACCAAACAGAACCTAACCGAACGTAACGTAACTCAAACAAACGTGGCACGATCGCTGTTGCTGGCCTCGCCAGAGACCATCAGATGCTAGTAGAGCAATTCAGAGCGCGGATATCGATCGAACAGCAGTGTATAGCACAAAAGTCAAAGCTATCGTAGCCAAAAATGTCCTAACGTAGCCAAGCCAAACGTGACATATTCCAACCAAACGAGCCGCGACATTATTTCTGGCCTCCACAGAGTCGTGCGGAACATATTAGAGCTCAGTAGATTGCTGAAATTCACCCAATAGCATTGAAAGCCTAAGCCATTCTCTCCTATCCTAACCAAACTTGTCATATGCAAGCGTAGCCTAAGCAAGCCAGCGCGACGGGACCACTATTGCTGTCCTCTCTAGAGCCAGGCAGAAAACATTACAGTGCAGAAGAACGCA
>NW_016972961.1:0-631 GCF_001483705.2 Eufriesea mexicana
ATAATAGCTCAACATAACGTGCCGACACCACCATTGCTGGCCACCCGAGAGCCAAGCAGAACATACTAGAGCACACTGGGGCGCAGAAGTCCACCGAATAGCGGTATATAGCACAGAAGTCAAAGCTATCCTATCCTAATATATCCAATCTTAACAAAACCAAACGTAACATAACTAAACCTAACGTACTCCAACCGCTATTGCTAGCCTCCACACAGTCGAGCAGAACTTACTAGAGGACAGTAGGGCGCCTAAGTCCGTAGGATCGCATTGTATAGCACAAAAGCAATATCTATCCAGACATAAGCCAGGCTAACATAACCTAACCGAACGTAGCCTACCCCAAAATAACGTTCTGCGCCCACTATTGCTGGCCTCCCCTGAGCTAAGCAGAAAATACTAGAACACAGCAGAGAGCATAAATCCACCACATTGCAACGTACAGCACAAATGTCAAACGTATCCTGAACTAACTTGGCCCAACCAACCGTATCCAAACGTAGTGTAGCTTAACATAACGTGACGAAACCAGCATTGCTGGCCGCCCAGAGGCAAGCGGAGAGAATTGGAGCACATTAGAGCGCACAAATACAACGAATAGCCGTGGATAGCACAAAAGTCATAGTAGCTT
>NW_016972962.1:0-1262 GCF_001483705.2 Eufriesea mexicana
TTAGGATAGCCATGACTTTCGTCTATACACTGTGTTCCTTTGGATTTCTGAATTCTCCTCTCCACTTGTCTGTGCTGCTCGGCCCTGCAGTGGTCAGCAGTAGTTGTCACGGCACGATAGTTTGAGTTAGGTTGCGTTTGGCTATGTTACGCTTTGTTATGTTAGGACAGTGTAGCAATGACTTCTTTGCCACGCGCTGCTATTCGGAGAATCTCTGCTCCCTACTGTGCTCTAATATTATCTACTTGTCTCTAGGGAGGCACAAATTGTGGTCTCGGCACGTCAGGTTGTCTCCGGTTACGCTTGGTTAGCTAAGTTTACGCTAAGTTCGGTGAGAACGGCTTTGACTTTCGTCTTATACACCGTTATTCGGCGGATTCCTGCACTCGTCTGTTCTGTACAGCATTCTGCTTGGCTCTGGGGAGGCCAGCAATAGTGGTCTCGGCACGTTGGGTTCAGATATGTTACGCTTATTACGTTACGCTTGGCTATGTTGGTGTAATATATCTTCGACCTTTGTGATATACACTGATCTTCCGTGGATTTCTGCTCCCTACTGTTCTCTACTACACTCTGCTTGGCACTGGGTAGGCCAGAATTTATAGCCTCGGCACGCTATGTTGGGCTAGGCTATGCTCTGTTAGGTTATGCTAGGTCAGGGTATGTCAGGATATCTTCGACTTTTGTGCTGTACTATGCAATGATGTGGATTTTCGCGTTCGACTATCCTCTAATATTTTCTGCTCGACTATGGGGAGGCCAACAGTATTGGCCTCGGCATGTTAGGTTCTGCCAGGTTACGTTTGGTAAGGTTAGGTTTTGCTTAACTCTGTTAGGACAGCTCCGGCTTTCGAGCTGTACATCGATATTCGGTGGACCTCGGAGATCTACAGTGCTCTGCTATATTCGGCTTGGCACTGCCTAGACCAGCAATTGTCGTCGTGGCACGTTATGCTTGGTTGGGCTACGTTTGGTTAGGTTTCGTTAGTTTGGGTTAGGTTCAGATAGATTTGACTTCTCTGCTACTCATTGCGATTCTATGGGCTTGTGAGCACTACTCTCCTCCACTATGTTCTGCACGGCTGTGGGGAGGCAAGCAATAGCGGTCGTGGCACGTTAGGTTGAGTTAGGTTACGTTTGGTCAGTCTTGGTTATGCTAGGTTCCGCTAGGGTATCTTCGACTTTCGAACCCTATACAATTATTCGATGGATTCCTGCGCTGTACTGTGCTCTACTATATTCTGCCGGCTCTGGCGAGGCGA
>NW_016972963.1:0-307 GCF_001483705.2 Eufriesea mexicana
TTGACTTTTCTAATGTACGCTGCGATTCTGCGAATTTCTGCAATCTACACTGCACTATTGTGTGCTGCTTGACTCTGGCGAGGCCAGTTATAGTGGACTGGGCACGTTCCGTTGAGTCACGTTGCTTTCGGTTAGGTTGGGTTAGGCTAAGCTTTGTTAGGGCATCTTTAACTTTGGTGATGTGCTCTGCTATTCGAGGACTTCTTTTCTCTGCTGTGCTCTAGTATCCCATGCTTGGCTCTTCGGCGGAGGCGAGGCAGCAATAGCGGTTTCGGCACGTCAGGTTAAGTTAGGCTATGTTTGGTTA
>NW_016972964.1:0-1809 GCF_001483705.2 Eufriesea mexicana
ATAGCACGCCAATAGAATCTTTCCTCCTTATTTATGCAAGAAAGTAGCATAGTACGATATTAGAAGAGAATGTTAATAAAATTGCATTTTCCAGACTGATTCCACAGCATTTCAATGGCTACAGCACGCCAATAGAATCCTTCCACCTTATTTACGCAAGAAAGATAGCTCGCCACGATATCAGTCGAAAATGTCAATAAAATACAATTTTCCGTCTAGATTCTACGGCCTTGCAATGGCTATAGCATGCCAATAGTATCTTTCCACCTTATTTATGCAAGATAGTTAGCTCGCCACGACATTAGAAGAAACTGTGAATAAAATTCTTATTTTCGAGCCAGATTCCATAGCGTTGCAATGGTTATAGCATGCCAGTAGAATCTTTCCGCCTTATTTATGCAAGAAAGTAGCATAGTACGATATTAGTCGAATATGTCAATAAAATTTAATTTTCCATCCAGATTCTGTAGCATTCCAATGGCAATAGCACGCCAATAGATTATATCCTCCTTATCTATGCAAGAAAGTCAGCTCAACGCGACATTTGTCGAAAATGTGAATGAACTTGTGTTTTCCAGCCAGATTCTATAGCATTGCAACGGCTATAGCGCGCCAATAGAATCTTTCCTCCTTACTTATGCAAGAAAGCTATCTCACCACGATATTAGTCGAGGACGTCAATAAAATTGAATTTTCCAGCCAGATTCTACGGTCTTGCAATGGCTATAGCACGTCAATAGTATCTTTCCTCCTTATTTATGCAAGAAAGTCAACTCAACACAGTATCAGTAGAAAATGTCAATAAAATAATATTATCCAGCCAGATCCTATAGCATTGCAGTGGCTATAGCTTGTCACTAGTATCTTTCCTCCTTATTTATGCACGAAAGTTAGCCCACCAGGATATTAGAAGGAAATGTTAAAAAATTGCATTTTCCAGACAGATTCTATAGCATTTCAATGGCTATAGCACGCCAATAGAATCCTTCCTCCTTATTTATCCAAAAAAGTTAGCTCACCGCGGTGTTAGTCAAAAATTTCAATAAAATTATATTTTCCGACCAGATTCTATAGCATCGTAATGACTATAGCACGCCAGTAGAATCTTTCCTCCTTATATACGCAAGAAAGCCATGTCACCACGATATTAGCCTAAAACGTCAATAAAATTGAATTTTCCAGCCAGATTCTATAGGACTGCAAAAACTATAGTACGCCAGTAGAATCATTCCTCCTTATATATGCAACAAAGCTTTGTCACCACGATAGCAGTCGATAATTTCAATAAAATTGAATTTTCCAGCCATATTCTATAGCATTGCAATGGCTGTAGCGCGCCAATAGAATCTTTCCTCCTTATTTACGCAAGAAGGTAGCATAGTTCGATATTAGTCGAATATGTCAATAAAATTTAATTTTCCATCCAGATTCCATAGCATTACAATGGCTATAGCACGCCAATAGATAATTTCCTCTTTATTTATGCAAGAAAGTCAGCTCACAGCGACATTTGTCGAAAATGTGAATAAAATTGTATGTTCCAGCCAGCTTCTATAGCATTGCAATGGCTATAGCGCGCCAATAGAATCTTTCCTCCTTATTTATGCATGAAAGTTAGCTCACCACGATATTAGAAGGATATGTTAATAAAATTGCGATTACCAGACAGAATCTGCAGCATTTCAATGGCTATAGCACGCCAATAGCATCATACGTCCTGATTCATGCAAAAAAGGTAGCTCACCGCGATATTAGTCGAAAATGTCAATAAAATTGAATTTGCCAGCAGGATACTATAGCATCGCTATG
>NW_016972965.1:0-407 GCF_001483705.2 Eufriesea mexicana
TGAATAGGTCGCCCAACGCCTTCAAACAATGGCAGGTACAGCCATCTACTCGCCAGAGAATAGGACTATCCAAGATCTATAATCTCTTATAGCTTGGCGATCAGATCGCCTATCGCCTGCAATCCAATGGCAAGTACAGCCATCTACTTTCCAGAGAATAGGTCTATTCAAAATTTAAGACATGTTATAGAATGGTGAGTAGATGGCATAACGCGATCAATCCAATGGCAAGTACAGCCATCTACTTGCCAGAGAATGAGTCTATTCAAAACCTATACGCTGCCATAGCTTGGTGATTAGATCGCCTATCGCCTCCAATCCAATGGCAAGTACAGCCAGATACTTGCCAGGGAATAAGTTTATACAAAATCTATAATCTATTATAGCTTGGTGAATAGATCGCCTAA
>NW_016972966.1:0-522 GCF_001483705.2 Eufriesea mexicana
ATGTAAGAATGTATGTATGGATGTATGTATGTATGAATGTATGCGTGTATGTATGGATCTGTTTGTTGATGTGTGTATGGGTGCATGGACGGATGGACGGATGGATGTATCGAAGGATGTAGGTACGAATGGATGGATTTATGGATATATGGATGGTGGATGTATGGATCGATGGATGTATGGATGTATGGATGTATTGATGTATGTATGGATTTATGGATGGATGTATGAACGGACATGTGTATGGATGTATGGATGCTTGTATGGAAGGGCGTATATATGGATGGATGTATGGATGTATGTGCAGATGTATGTATGGATATATCTATAGATGTATGGATGGTTGTGTGTATGGATGTATGTATGGATGTATGGAAATGGATGTATGGATGTGTGTATGGGTGTATGTATGGATGTGTGTATGTGCGTATGATTGTATGTACGGATGGATGGTTGTACGGTTGGACGGATTTATTGATGTATGGATGTGTGGACGTATGGAAGTACGAATGTATGGATGTA
>NW_016972967.1:0-648 GCF_001483705.2 Eufriesea mexicana
GCCTAGCAGCGTATGGCACAAAAGGTCAAGCTATTCTATCCTAACCTGACCAAACGAAACATATGCAAACGTAACGGGACACAAACTATGTTGTCGAGAGCACTACTGCTGGCCTCTCCAGGGCCAAGCAAAATATGCTAGAGCACAGTAAAGCGCATAAATCCGCGGATTGCAGTGTTAAGCACAAAAGTCTGAACTATAATATGCTAACCACACCAAACTTAACATAAGTGAGCGTAACCTAACTCTACCTAACATGACGAGACCACAATTGCTGGCATCCAGAAAGACAAACAGAATGTACTAGAGCATAGTAAAGAGCGGAAATCGAGCGCATGGCAGTGTATAGCACAGAAGTCGAAGATACACTAACAGAGCCCGTCCTAACCTAACCTAAACTGTCGACGTAGCATGAATCAAAACAACGTGCCGCGACCACTGCTTCCGTCCTCCCATGTGCCGCGCGGGATATATTAGAGCACAGTAGGCCAAAGGAACCCACCGAATAGACATGTATGGCACGAAAGCCAAAGCTATCCTATGCTAACTGAACATACTCTAACCTGTTCAAACGTAACCCAACAAAACCTAACGTGCCACGAACACAATTGCTCGCCTCCAAAGTGTAGGGCAGATTGAGGTAGAGCA
>NW_016972968.1:0-259 GCF_001483705.2 Eufriesea mexicana
AGAAATCCATATAACCGCAGGGAACATAGGAAAAGTCCGTGCCACCCAGACCTAACACAAACATACAGAACATAACCAGTCACAGCCTACTTCAAGCTTACACGCAGAGACCGCTATTGCTGCCCCGCCCAGTGCCGAGCAGGACATACTAGAGCACAATAGAGCGCAGAAATCCAATGAAAAGTAGTGCACAGCTGAAAAGGTACCCTCTCCTAAACTACCACATGTACCCTCTCCTTAACTACCGAATCGCAAAATA
>NW_016972969.1:0-596 GCF_001483705.2 Eufriesea mexicana
GAAACTGGCTGGAAATTCCAATTTTATTGCCATCTTCAACTAATATCGTTGTGAGCTAACTTTCTTGCATAAATAAGGAGGAAAGGTTCCATTGGCGTGCTATAGCCATTGCAATGCTATGGAATCTGCATGGGAAATACAATTTCATTCACATATACGACTATTGCCGTGGTGAGTTAACTTTCTTGCATAAATAAGGAGGAAAGGTTCCATTGGCGTGCTATAGCCATTGCAATGCTATGGAATCTGCATGGGAAATACAATTTCATTCACATATACGACTATTGCCGTGGTGAGTTAACTTTCTTGCATAAATAAGGAGGAAAGATTCCATTTGCGCGCTATACCCGTTGCAGTGTTATAGAAACTGGCTGGAAAATCCAATTTTATTGACATTTTCGGACAATATCGTGGTGAGCTGGCCTCCTTGCATATATAAGGAGGAAGAATACTATGGGAGTGCTATTGCCATTACAGTGCTATATAATCTGGCTGGAAAATTTAATGTTATTGAGATTTTCGGCTAATATCGAAGTGAGCTGACCTCCTTGCTTAAATAAGGAGGAAAGATTCCATTTGCGCGCTATACCCGTTGC
>NW_016972970.1:0-690 GCF_001483705.2 Eufriesea mexicana
GAAGGAGGAAAGATTCTACTGGCGTGCTATAGCCAT
Organism: Eufriesea mexicana; assembly: GCF_001483705.2. NCBI lineage: Eukaryota > Metazoa > Arthropoda > Insecta > Hymenoptera > Apidae > Eufriesea > Eufriesea mexicana. Next base: position 37 of record NW_016972970.1, read on the forward strand.
TGCAATGCTATAGAATCTGGCTGGAAATAAAAGTATTATTTACATTTCCTCCTTATATCGTGGCGAGCCAACTTTCTTGCATAAATAAGAAGGAAAAATTCCATCGTCGTGCCATAGCCATTGCGGTGCTATAGTAGCTGACTGCAAAATATAATTTTATTAACATTTTCAACTAATATCGGGGTGAGCTAACTTTCTTGCCTAAATAAGGAGGAATGATGCTTTCGGCATGCAATAGCCATTGCAATGCTAAAGTATCTGGCTGGAAAATCCAATTTTATTAACATTTTCTTCTACTATCGTGGTGAGCTAACTTTCTTGCATAAACACGGAAGAATTCTATTGGTGAGATTTTTCCATGAAATGCTATAGGTTCTGGCTTGAAAATTCAATTTTATTGACATTTTCGGCTAACATCGTAGTGAGCTAACCTCCTTGCATAAATAAGGAGGAAAGATTTTATTGGCGTGCTGTAGCCATTGCAAAACTATAGAATCTGGCAGGAAGATTCAATTTTATTGACATTTTCGAATAATATCGTGGTTAGGAAACTTCCTTGCATAAATAAGGAGGAAAGATTCCGTTGGCGTGCTATAGCCGTTGCAGTGCCATAGTATCTGCCTGGAAAATATAATTATATAGACAGTTTCGGCT
>NW_016972970.1:710-1238 GCF_001483705.2 Eufriesea mexicana
ACCTTCCTGCATAAATATGGAGGAAAGATTCTATTGGCGTGCTATAGCCATTGCAGTGCTGCAGAATCTGGCAGGAAGATTCAATTTTATTGAAATTATCTTCCAATATCTTGCTGAGCTAACTTTCTTGCATAAATAAGGAAGCAAGATACTATTGGCGTGCTATAGCCATTGCAATGCTATAGAATCTGGCTGGAAAATAGAGTTTTATTAACATTTTCTTCCAATATCGTGGCGAGCTACCTTTCTTGCATAAATAAGAAGGAAAAATTCATTTGGCGTGATATAGCCATTGCAGTGCTATAGTATCTGACTGGAAAACATAATTATATTAACATTTTCGACTAATATCGGGGTGAGCTAACTTTCTTGCCTAAATAGGGAGGAAAGATTCTTTTGGCATGCTATAGCCATTGCAATGCTGAAGTATCCGGCTGGAAAATCCAATTTTATTAACATTTTCTCCTAATATCGTGGTGAGATGACTTTGTTGCATAAATAAGGAGGAAACATGCTTTTGGCGTGCTA
>NW_016972971.1:0-304 GCF_001483705.2 Eufriesea mexicana
GCGGCATGTTTGGTTGAGTCAGGTTACGTTTGGTTATCTTACGGTTGTTTATCTTACGAGAGGATAGCTGTGACTTAAGTGCCGTAGTCTGCTGTTAGGTGGATTTCAGCGCCCCACAGTGCTCCAATGCTCCCAGCTTGGCTCTGGCAAGGCCAGCAATGGTGGTCTCGGCACGTCAGGTTCAGTTGGTCTATGTTTGATTATGTTCTGTTGGTTTGGGTTAGGTTTGGGTAGTTTAGATTTTTCTGATTTTCACTGCGATTCAACGGATTTCTGCGTTCTACTCTCCGCTTACGTTTTCTGC
>NW_016972972.1:0-523 GCF_001483705.2 Eufriesea mexicana
ATATCGTGGTGAGCTAGTTTTGTTGCATAAATAAGGAGGAAATATGCTATTGGCATGCTAACGCCACTGCAATGCTATAGAAAATGATTAGAAAAATCAATTTTATTGACATTTTCGACTAATATCCTGTGAGCAAATTTTGTTACATAAATAAGGAGGAAAGATTCTATTGGCACGCTACAACCATTGCAATGCTATAGAATCTAACCGGAATATTCAATTTTATTGACATTTTCGACTAATATCGTGGTGAGCTATTTTTATTGCATAAATAAGGAGGAATGATTCTATTGGCATGCTATAGCCGTTGGAATGCAATAGAATCTGAATGGAAAATTCAGTTTTATTTTCATTTTCGATTAATATCGTGGTGAGCCAATGTTGTTGCATAAACAAGGAGGAAATATACTGTTGGCATGCAAAAGGCATTGCAATGCTATTGAAACTGACTGGAAATTTCAATTTTATTTACATTTTCGCCTAATATCGTGGTGAGAAAATTTTGTTGCATAAATAAGTAGGA
>NW_016972973.1:0-1380 GCF_001483705.2 Eufriesea mexicana
CGCTGACACTGTTTTGATTAACTTTTCTGCGTATGTGGTACAGTTACTCGAGTGTAATTTTCGTTCGTGTAATCGTGTAATAAATGTTCTCGATACTCGATTCACGTCTCGCTGCTTACAGCAAGAGTGTTATTAGTCACGGTTGTTTTATTGTTCGCATTTCGCGGTTCTGACAACGGGATATTAACATAACGATATTTATAATTAATCACCTAATTGCGGTAAACTAAGTTGGGTCTGGTTAGATTAATATCCTAATTATCCGAGTGCAAACAATATTCAAAATCATTCAGGTTAGTTACCACTAATCGTACCAACGTTTATCTTCGTACTAATTTTATACTGTGAAAACAGTCATTTAAGCGGTCACGGTGAGGTTAGTGTTGAGCTTGATCTTTATCAATTCGCTGGAAGAGGGATCGTTGTTGGTAGTAGAGACAAGAAAACCACGCTTGTCGATCTTATCAATTTTTCATGAAAGAACAAATACACTCGTGTTTAGTTTGTTTTCGTAGAACAGCTAAATTCGTCTAAATAAATAAATTATAGTTCAGAAGGTTCGTTGTTTTTCATACTAGCTTTTCAATGGTAAAGATTCATGCGAGTCATTTTTATTTACGAATACCTTCAAAAGTTGACAAGAATTCTTCAACTTGGTACACGGTGTCCAATGAAATGCTGAATGATGTAAAACAAAAATAACGGTTACAATCTTTTTTAACTTTTTATTATTTTATTTGAAAATGCAATTAACAGATTTCTATTTTTCAATCTCTAAGGAATACTCTATTTTTATAAATCCTTCAAACACAAAGACAACTAATTACATATATAGATAAATGTTTGCATTATCATTTCGGTATCATCAAAATCAGTGAAGAATCCTCCTATCAATTCGTCAACTATAATTTTCATACACTGCAGATGACTAAGCAATCCTTCTGCTTTCTCTGCTTTGTTATTGCTTCATTAAAAATATGAATCTTTGATATAAATTTTTGGAAAACAATATTTCATCAAAACTGGAGATCGAATCAGAGGATCGATCACTAAGTTTGGCAGAAATCTGTCAATTCCTCAACCATAGTTGCACATACTGCAGATGACTAACCAGCTGTTTGTTTCGTTGTTTTTTTATTGGCTTATAAAGAATGTAAGAATTAATTGGACAGATCTCTAAACTCTCTAAAAATAATTTAAGCTATCATTTTAATGATTTTCTTAGATAATAATGTGTCAAAGCATCGGACTAAGAAGGAGAGTGCAAGTCCTTCGGGTCGTAGATTTAGTTGAAACTTTGCAGGTTTGTACATTTAGTCATCCAGTTCAAGAAAATATATCATTATAAGGGCAACTACTCGATAGTTTTCGACATATTTA
>NW_016972974.1:0-323 GCF_001483705.2 Eufriesea mexicana
TCCGTTCATACATCCATACATACATCCATGCATACATCCATACATACATCCACACAAACATCCCTACATACATCCATAAATCCTTACGCACATGCATCCATACATCTGTACATCAATACATCCATCCATCCATATATCCTGCCATCCACCCATACATCCACCCATACACCCATCCGTCCACACACCCTTACATCCATACATCCAAACATCCATACACATATACATCCATACATCCATACTTCCGTACACCCATCCATCCGTACCTCAATCCATTCATACACCCATCCATCCATACAACCATTCATCCATTCATACATCCTTCC
>NW_016972975.1:0-582 GCF_001483705.2 Eufriesea mexicana
TCAGGTTAGGTAAGGACCTCTTCGACATTTGTGCTATTCACTACAATGCTGCGTATCTCTGCGTACAGCTGCTCCGTAGTAAATTCGGATAGCCTTTGTGGAGGCCAGCAATGGTGTTCTCGTCCTGTTCTGTTGAGTTTGGTTACGCTTGGTTATGTTACGGTTGGCTGTGTTAGGAGAGGCTACTCTGACCTTTGCCCCATACGCTGCTATTCGGTGAACTTCTGCGCTCTAATGTGCTCTAATATGCGGTGCTTGGCTCTACGAAGGCCGTCAATAACGGTCGCGGCACGTTACGTTGAGTCATGCTACGTTTTGTTAGGTTTGGCTATGCCTGGTTAGGTTACGATATGCACGACTTTTGTGCTATACACTATTACAAGGTGGATTTCGGCGCTCTACATTGCTCTCCTATACCCTGCTCGACTCTAGGGAGGCGAGAAAAAGCGGCCGCGCCTCGTTAGGTTGAGCAAGGCATTGGGTTTGCTTCGGCTACGTTTGCATTTGACAGGTGTGGTCACGTTAGGAGAGAACAGCTTAGACTTTTTTGCCATTCAATGCTATGCGGTAGACTTCTGCGCC
>NW_016972976.1:0-433 GCF_001483705.2 Eufriesea mexicana
AGAAACATGCTGGAAAATGCAATTTTATTGGCATTTTCGTCTAATATCGTGGTGAGCCTACTTCCTTCCATATTTAGTTGGAAAGATTCTTTGGCGTGCTGTAGCCGTTGCAATGCTATAAAATCAGGCTGGATAATTCAATTTTATTGACATTTTCGACTAATAACGTGCTGAGCTAGCTGTCTTGCATAAATAAGGAGGAAAGATTCTATTGGCGTGCGACAGCCATTGCAATGCTACAGAATCTGGCTGGAAAATCCAACTTTAGTGACACTTTCGACTAATATCGTGGTGAGCTAACCTTCGTGCATAAATAAGGAGGAAAAATTCGATTGGGCCGCTATAGCCATTGCATTGCTATATAATCTGGCTGGAAAATTCAATTTTATTGTTATTTTCGACTAATATCGTGGTGAGCTAATTTTCTTCTATA
>NW_016972977.1:0-286 GCF_001483705.2 Eufriesea mexicana
CTACTGCATTGCAATGTCTATAGCACGCCAATAGAATCTACCTTGCTTATTTAGGCAAGAAAGGTAGCTCACCACGATAATAGTCGTAATTGTCAATAATATTGAACTTTCCAGCCAGATTCTATAGCATTGCGAAGCCTATAGCACGCCAATATAATCGTTCCTCCTTATTTATGCAAGAAAGTTAGCTCACCATGATATAAGTAAAAAATGTCAATAAAATTGAATTTTCCAGAAAGATTCATCTGCATTGCGGTGGCTATAGCACTCCAAAAGGATTTTTCCT
>NW_016972978.1:0-582 GCF_001483705.2 Eufriesea mexicana
ACAAAACTTAATGTAACCTGCCTAACCAAACATTACCAATCCGAACCTACCCGAGCCTATCCTTACGTAACCAAATCCAACTTAACCTAGCCTAATCGGACTTTACCTCACCAAACATAGCCTAACCTATACTAACCTAACCTAACCTAACCTAACCTAACGCAAGCTGACGTGTCCTGACCATACCGAACCTAACCTAACCTAACCAAGCTTGACATGGCCTAACGGGGCGTAACATGACCTCACTTAACCTAACCTAACCAAACCCAACGAATAACCTAATCTAATCTCTCAAAACCTAATGTAACCTACCTATCCAAACTTTACCTACGCGAACCTATCCTATCGTAACCTTACCTAACCTGAGCTAACACAGCCAAACCTAGCCTAACCTAAACTAACTTTACCCGACCTATCCAAACGTAACATAATCTAACGTAACCAATCGTGACCTAACATCACCTAATCTAACCTAACCTAACCAATCCTTCCTTAGCCTACACTAACCTAACCTAACCCAACCCATGCAAAACTGACCTGCCTAACCGGGCGTAACGTGACCTAACCTAACCTAACCTAACC
>NW_016972979.1:0-315 GCF_001483705.2 Eufriesea mexicana
TCGTATAACAGTACATAGTGCAAAAGTCAAAGCTATCCTGCCCTAACACCACCAAACGCAACGTAACCAAACGCAACATAATTCAAACTGACGTGACGAGGCCTTAATTGCTGCCCTACACCAGAGCCCAGCTAAACGGGTTAGAGGAGTGGAGAGCACCGAAACCCACAGGATCGCAGTGTATGGCAGAAAATTGAAGGCTTTCCTCACCGAACGCAACCAAAGGTAACATGATCAGACGTGGCGTAACTAAACGTAACGTGCCGAGACTACGATTGCTGGCCTCCCAGAGCCAAGCAGGAAATATTGGAGCCG
>NW_016972980.1:0-337 GCF_001483705.2 Eufriesea mexicana
ATTCTTTCCACCTTATTTATGCAAGAAAGTTAGCTCACCGCGATATTAGCCAAAAATGTCAATGAAATTATATTTTCCAGACTGATTCTCCTGCATTGCGGTGGATATAGCACTCCAAAAGTACTTTGCCTCCTTACAAATGCATGAAGTTAGCTTACCACGGTATTAGTCGAAACGTAAATAAAATCGAATTCTCCATCCAGATTCTATAGCATTGCAATGCTTATAGCACGCCAACAGAATCTTTGCCCCTTATTTATGCAGAAAAGTTAACTCACCATGATATTTCTCGAAAATGACAATAAAATTAAATTTTCCGGCCACTTTCTACAGCACT
>NW_016972980.1:368-716 GCF_001483705.2 Eufriesea mexicana
AGGACCTTTCCTGCATAGTTATGCAAGGAAGCTGGCTCACCGCGATATTAGTCGAAAATGTCAATGCAATTGAATTTTCCAGCAAGATTCTATAGCATTGCATTGCCTATAGCATGCCAGCAGAATCTTTCCTCCTGGTATATGGAAGAAAGTTATCTGACCACCATATTAGTCGAGAATGTCAATAAAATTGAATTTTCCAGCTAGACTCTATAGCATTGGAATGGTTATAGCTTGCCAATATAATCTCTCCTCCCTGTTTATGGAAGAAAGTGAGCTCACCGAGATATTAGTCAAAAATGTCAATAAAATTAAATTTTCCAGGCAGATTCTTCTGCATTGCGGTGG
>NW_016972981.1:0-237 GCF_001483705.2 Eufriesea mexicana
TTTCTTGCATAAATAAGAAAGAAATATTCTATTGTCGGTCTATAGCCATTGCAATGCTATAGACTTTGGCTGGAAAGTTCAATTTTATTTACCTTTTCGACTAATATCGTGTTGAGCTAACTTTGTTGCATAAATATGGAGGAAAGATTCTTTTGGGGAGCGATAGCCATTACATTGCTGTACAATCTGGCTGGAAAATTCAATTTTATTGACATTTTCGAATAGTATCGTGGGGAG
>NW_016972981.1:252-586 GCF_001483705.2 Eufriesea mexicana
ACTTCCTTGCATAAATAAGGAGCAAAGATTCTATTGGAGTGCAAAGCCATTACATTGCTGTAGAATCTGGCTGGAAAATTCAATTTTATTGACATTTTGGACTAATATCGTGGTGAGCTAACTTTCTTGCGAATGTAAGGAGGAAAGATTCTATTGTCGTGATATAGCCATAGCAATGCTACGGAATCGGGCCGGAAAATTCAATTTTAATGACATTTTCGGCTAATATCGTAGTGAGCTAACTATGTTGCATAAATAAGGAGGAAAGTTCCTATTGACGTGATATAGCCATTGCAATGTTATAGAATCTGGCTGGAAAGTTCAATTTTATTGA
>NW_016972982.1:0-428 GCF_001483705.2 Eufriesea mexicana
TGGATGCATGTATGTGTGGATGTACGAATGTATGGATGATACGGATGAATGGATGTATGGATGAACATATTTATGGATGTATGTGTGGATGGATGAATGAATGGGTGGATGTATGGATGTATGGATGAGTGGATGTACGTATGGATGTATGTATGGATGTATGTATGGATGTATGGATGAGTGGATGTACGTATGGATGTATGTATGGATGTATGTACGGTTGGATGGATGTACGGATGGATGAATTTATGGATGTGTGGATGTATGGATTTATGGATGTACGAATGTATGGATGTACGGGTAAATGGATGAAAGGATGTGTATATGTATGGTTGTATGGATGTATGGATGTATGGGTGTATGGGTGGATGGTAATATGTAGTTGGCAGGATATATGGATGGATGGATGTATTGATGTACAGATGTGT
>NW_016972983.1:0-388 GCF_001483705.2 Eufriesea mexicana
ACAACTGTTGGTGATGTTGAGTTAGAATTATGGGCAAAAGAAACTCCAAAAGCATGTAGACATCTCATACAATTATGCATGGAAGGATATTAGGGTGAATCTATCTTTTGTAGAATTATCAAATGATTCATAACACAAGGTGGTGATTCCACACGTGTAGGAGGAGGTGGTAAAATATATGGAGAACCATTTCAAGTGAGACTATATTTAAAAATAGAATGAATTCCTCTTTTATTCAAAAATAATTATAATGTATATGTGTTTTAGGACGAATTTTATACAAGATTACGTTTTTGTCGACGAGATTTAATTGCTGTGGCTAATGGCTGGAAAAAATGACAATGGTTCCCAATTCCTCTTTACTCTTAGTTTTACACCAGATTTGCAG
>NW_016972984.1:0-421 GCF_001483705.2 Eufriesea mexicana
CATGAATCCATTCATCCACCCATCAATAAATCCATCCAACCGTAGACCCAGCCATCCATACATACATGCACCCATACATCCGTCCATCCGCACATCCATCCATTCATACATCCATACATTCATGCATCCATACATGCAAAAGTCCATCCATGCACATCTACATCCATCCATACATCCATCAACCCATACATCCACTCATGTATACATCGATCCATTCATACATTCATACATCCATCCATACATACATCCATACCTCAATCCGTCCATGCATCCATTCTTCCGAACATCCATTCATACGTACTTCCGTTCATCCATACCTCAACCCATCCAAACTTCCATCCATCCATACATTCAGCCATCCATACATCCATCCTTCCATACGTCCACACTGCCATACAACTACCCATCCATACATCCATCG
>NW_016972985.1:0-227 GCF_001483705.2 Eufriesea mexicana
TATCTCACCACGATATCAGTCGAAAATGTCGATAAAATCGAGTTATCCAGCCAGATTCTGTGGCATCGCAATGACTATGGCGCGCCAGTAGAATCTTGCCCCTTATATATCCAAGAAAGTTAGGTCACCGCAATATTAGCCGAAAACGTCAATAAAATTGAAATTTCCACCCAGATTCTATAGGAATGCAATGACTATATTACGCCAGTAGAATCTTTCCTCCTTAT
>NW_016972986.1:0-266 GCF_001483705.2 Eufriesea mexicana
ATCTACTTGCCAGAGATTAGGTATATTCAAAATCTATAATCTGTTACAGCTTGGCTAATAGGCTGCGTATCGTCTGCAACCAATGGCAATTACAGCCATCTACTTGCCAGAGAATAGATATGTTCAAAATATATAATCTGTTATAGCTTGGCGAATACGTTGCCTAACGCCTTCAAGCAATGGCAAGTACAGCCATCTACTTACCAGAGAATTGGTCTATTCAAAATCTGTAACCTGTTATATCTTGGTGAATAGGTCGACTAACG
>NW_016972987.1:0-266 GCF_001483705.2 Eufriesea mexicana
GGCAAGTATCTGGCTGTACTTGCCATTGGATTGCAGGCGATAGGCGAACTAATCACCAAGCTACTGCAGCTTATAGGTTTTGAATAGACGTATTCTCTGGCAAGTAGATGTCTGTTCTTGCCATTGAATTGATGGCGTTAGGCGATCTATTCACCAAGCCATAACGGGTCATATATTTTGAATAGACCTATTCCCTGGCAAGCAGATGACTGTACTTGCCATTTTATTGAAGGCGTTATGCGGTCTGTCCACCAAGCTATAACATG
>NW_016972988.1:0-681 GCF_001483705.2 Eufriesea mexicana
ATAGAACCTTCCCACCTTCTTAATGCAAGAAAGTTAGCTCACCACGATATTGGAAGAAAATGTAAATAAATTTGGATTTTTCAGCCAGATTCTATAGCATTGCAATGACTATAGGACGCCAATAATTTCTTCCTTCCTTATTTAGGCATGAAACATAGCTCACCAGGATAAAAGAAGAAAATGTTAATAAAATTTGATTTTTCAGCCAGATTATATAACAATGCAATGGCAATAGCACGCCAATAGTGTTCTTCCTCCTTATATATGAAAGGAGGTAAGCTCATCACGATATTAGTCGAAAATGACAATAAAATTGAACCTTCCAGCCTGTTTCTGTAGCATTGCAATGGCTGTAGCACGTCAATAGAATCTTTCCTCCGTATTTATGCAAGGAAGATAGCTCACCCCGATATTAGTCGATCTTGTCGATATTATTATATTTTCCAGCCAAGCCAGATTCTGTTACACTGCAGTGGTTACAGCACGCCAATAGAATCTTTCCTCCTTATTTATGCAAGAAAGATAGCTCACCACGATATTAGCTGGGAATGTTACTAAAATTGGATTTTCCATCCAGATAATATATCATTGCAATGGCTACAGCACGCCAATAGAAAAATTCCTCCTTATTAATGCAAAAAAATTAGCCCACCCCGATATTTGACGACAATGTCAATAAAA
>NW_016972989.1:0-960 GCF_001483705.2 Eufriesea mexicana
CAGATACCGAACGAATAGCAGTGTATAGCACAAAAGACGAAGCCACCCCGTCCAAAGTTAACCTAACCTAACCTGACCGAACGTAACATATCTCAACCAAAGGTGCAACGACAGCTATTGGCCTCGCCAGAGGCAAGCAGATGCTTGTAGAGCTATGCAGTGCATAGATTTCGAACGAAGAGCAGTGTACAGCACGAAAGTCAAAGCTATCTTGAAGAAACATGTCCTAACCTCGACGAACGAAGCGCAACATATCTCCACAGTATAGCAGTGTATAGCACAAAAGTCAAAGCTATCCTTTCCTAACCTAAGCAAACGTAACCCAACTCAAACTAACATGCCAACACCACTATTGTTGACCTCCCCAGAACCCAGCAGAATATTCCAGAGAACAGTATAATGCAGAAATCCGCCTCATTGCAGTGTATGGCACACAAAGCCAATGCCGTTCAGACGAAACTTATCCTAACCATACGTAACCATGCGTAAACTTACCATACCGAACGTGCCACGACCTCTACTGTCGACCACCCCAGGGCCAAGCAGAACGTATTAGAGCACAGTAGAGCGTAGAAGACCACCGAACAACAGTTTATACCCCGAAAGTCAAAGCAATCCGTACACAATGCAAACTAATATAACCTAAGCAAACGCAGCCTAACACAAACTGACGCGCCGAGACCACGATTACTGGCCTCCCGAGATCCGATCCGAGTATAGCAGAGCAATGCGGAGTGTAGAAATTCACCGAATAGAGGTGTAGAGCAAAAGGTCACGGCTATCCAATCGTATCCTAGCAAATCGACGCACCACCAAGCGTATCCTATCAAAGCCTACCGTGCCACGACCACTACTGCTGGCCTCCCCAGAGTCGAGCAGCGTATAGTAGAGAAAAGCTGGGCGCAGAAAGCCACCAAATAGCAATGTATAGCTAAAAAGTCAAAGGTGCCCTAACCTTAC
>NW_016972990.1:0-572 GCF_001483705.2 Eufriesea mexicana
AGCGCGCCGAAACCACTATTACTGGGCACCCCAGAGCTAAGCAGAAGATATTGGAGCGCAGTAGGGCGCAGAAATCCACCGAATGGCGGCGACTGGCGCGAAGGTCTAGGATACTCTGCCCTAACACAACCAAACTTGTCTTACGCGAACGTAGCCTACCCAATCCGAACGCTCCGAGACAACCATTGACGGCCTCCCAAGAGCCAAGCAGAAGATATTAGAACACAGTAGAGCGCAGAAATCGGAGGATAGCACTGTATAGCACAGACGTCTAAGCTATCCTGCCCTAACTACACAAAACGTAGCATTACCAAACGTGACATATGTCAAACTAACGTGCCGAGACCACCAATGCAGTCATCGCCAGAGCCAAGCAGCGTATCCTGGAGAACAGCAGAGCACGGAAATTCACCGCTCTGCAGTGCATAGCACGGAATCGGAAGTCTAAGATCTACCAACCGAACCCGACCAAACCAAACCAAACAAAACGTAGCATAACTCATAGTAAACTGTCGCGATCACTGCTGCTCGCGACCCCAAAGCCAAGCAGAACATATTAGATCAGATTATGG
>NW_016972991.1:0-244 GCF_001483705.2 Eufriesea mexicana
TAATATCTAAAACGATAATGAGTCAGTCCTTTTTCATTCTAGAATTGCTACAGGATATAAGTCGTCACCGATCAGATCAATACAATGGCGACAGTGATCTATAGGTGACATGTTATCTACCGTACGGCGTACTGAAAGTATCTCTAGCCATAACCATACTATATTTTGATTACTATTAGAATTTCTTTGGCATTTACTTAGGTGGTGAGCATATTAATGCAACGGCTGCATTACTGTCATGATG
>NW_016972991.1:3035-3789 GCF_001483705.2 Eufriesea mexicana
CCGTACTCTTAATCGCATATTCCTCCTGCCGTAAACATAGTGTACATTGATTACCCTATACTTGCTAAGGAACTTACATCACCAGTGGACCAGTTAATACTTCGGCTACAGTACTGTGATGATGGCTCCGGTCAGTACTGCTTCGTTACATGATAATATCTAAAACGATAACGAGTCAGTCCTTTTTCATTCTAGAATTGCTACAGGATATAAGTCATCACCGATCAGATCAATGCAATGGCGACAGTGATCTATAGGTGACATATTATCTACCGTACGGCGTACTGTAAGTATCTCTAGCCATAACCGTACTATATTTTGATTACTATTAGAATTTCTTTGGCATTTACTTAGGTGGTGAGCATATTAATGCAACGGCTGCATTACTGTCATGATGCCTGTACTTCGTATTGTGTTGTCACCTGCTAATCTCTCGAGCTGTATCTAGATGGACCTGCCTCCTGTCACTCTAGAATTGCTATAGAATCTATGTCCCCATCGAATAGATGATTCCAACTGCTACAATGTTCTATTGATTGAGGTACTACGAACCTTGCCCTCAATTGTAGATGTCTCTCGCTCTAACCGAACTATACATTGGTTATTCTAGAATTCCTGCTAAACTTCAATTATCAATGAGCAAATTAGACCAACGCCCGAGGTACGGTGAAGGCGGATGTACTAAATACTTCTTCGTCGGTTACTAATGTCACAAGAGATAACGTGTCAGTCCATTTTCATTCTAGAATTTCCA
>NW_016972992.1:0-337 GCF_001483705.2 Eufriesea mexicana
TTGACATTTTCGACTAATATCGTGGTGAGCTAACATCCTTGCATAAATAAGGAGGAAAGATTCGATTGGAACGCTATAGCCGTTGTAGTGCTATAGAATCTGGCTGGAATATTCAATTTTATTGGAATTTTCGACTGATATCGTGGTGAGCTAACTTTCTTGTGTAAATAAGGAGGAAAGATACTATTGGCGTGCTATAGCCATCGCAGTGCTGTAGAAACTGCCTCGAAAATTCAACTTTTCTGACATTTTCGACTAATATCGTGGTGAGGTTACTTTCTTGCATAAATACGGAGGAAAGATTCAATTGGCTAGCTATGGCCATTGCAATTCTATA
>NW_016972993.1:0-782 GCF_001483705.2 Eufriesea mexicana
GAAAGATATCAAAACCTAGCACGAACGAACATTGCGTAACCTATCGAAGCCAAACTCAACGTATCGTGCCGCGCCCACTATTGCTGGCCGCCTATAGCCAAGCAGAGTATACTAGAGCACAGTAGAGCGTAGAAATTCGCTGAATAGCACTGTACAGCACAAACGCCAAAAATATCCATACATAGCCCGAAATAGCATATCCCATTCGAACGTAGCATGGCTCCAGCGAACGTGCCGTTACCAGTATTTCCGGCGTCCGCGGAGCCAAGCAGAGCATATTAGAGCAGAGTGGAGAGAAGAGACACACCGAATAGCAGTGTATAGCACAAAAGTCAAAGCTTTCCTATCCTAACCTAACCAATCGTAGCATAACCAAACGTATCCTAACTGAATATATCGTGACGAGACTGCGATAGCTGGTCTCCCCAGAGCCAAACAGAACACATTAGTGGAGAGTAGAGTGCAGAAATCCATAGAAACGCGGTGTGTACCTGAAATGTCATAGATACCCAAACCTAACCCAAGCCAACGGAGCATAGCCGAACATAGCCTAATTCAACCTAACGTGCCGGGACCGCCATTGCTGCCCTCCTCAGAGCCAAGCAGGTCATACTAGAGCACTGTGGGGCGCAGAAATCCACCTAACTGCAGCGTGCAGCACAAAAGTTGAAGCTATCATTTCCAAAACTTCCAAACCTTGCGCAACCCAACACAACGGCACATGACCGGACTCAATATATCGTGACAAGGCAAATATTTCTAACCATCCCAGAGCCAAGTTG
>NW_016972994.1:0-600 GCF_001483705.2 Eufriesea mexicana
ATACGTGTGATAAGGTTAGTATATATCTACGACTCCTGTGCTTTACACTGCTATACGGTGTACGGATTTCTGCGATCTACATGGCGCTGATATACTCTGCTCGACTCTCCCGACGCCAGAAATAGTGTCCTCGGCAGGCTAGGTTTGGTTAGGTTACGCATGGCTTGGTGAGGTTAGGCTACGTTTGGCTAGGATGGCATTGACTACACTGTAATGCGGCGGGCTTCTGCGCTATACTGTGTCCTAGTGTGTACTGCTTGGCCTTGGGGAAGCCAGTAATAATGGTCTTGGCACATTAGTTTGAGAGAGGGTACGTTTGGTTAGGCTAGGTTACGTTGGGTATGGGTGGCATAGCTGTGACCTTTGCGCTACACATTGCAATTCTCTAGACTACTGTGCTCTACTGCGCTCTACCATATTCTGCTTGTCTCCGGGGAAGCCAGCAATAGTGGTCGCGGCACGTTATGTTTAGTTATTCCACGTTTGGTTAGGATCGGTTAGGTCTGGTTAGGTTAGGATATCTTTGACTTTTGTGCCATACAATGCTATGTGGCGGCTCTCTGCGCTCTTCTGTGCTCTACTCCACCCTGCTTCGCTCTG
>NW_016972995.1:0-601 GCF_001483705.2 Eufriesea mexicana
TGGGCGCTCTGGCGTCTCGACAGCGACCTCTTCGCCGCGGCTGTCCAGGTCGTCGCCTGAGTGTATGGGGCCGTCGGCCGCTAAAACGACGTAGCGGGGTTAGGCGCGTAGCGGCTAATGGCGGCGATGACGCGCGCGTGCGACGTCGCCATGCCGCGGGTGAGGGAGCCACCTACGCGGGTTGCAGTGCACTGGTGGTAGGCCGAAATCGCGCAGCTTCACAGGAAGCTTCACCGGGAACCGGACGGCATCCAAGGCCGCGCATTTGCAATGGCTATGGAATCGTGGGGTGACCGTGTGCGACGGCTGTTCGACAGATGCCTCAGGACCGGTCACTTCCCGGCATGTTGGAAGAGAGCAGGGGTCGTGCTGATCCCGAAACCAGGCAAGCCGCCGAACTCTCCGAAGGCATACCGGCCGATATGCCTGCTCGACGAGGCGGGCAAACTTTTCGAGCGCGTTCTAGCTGCCCGTCTCTGAGAGCATTTAACGTACGTGCGTCCCGATCTCAACGCGATCAAGCGCGTTCGTACCCTGACGGATGCTGCCGACGACCGAGGCGGGGTGGTGCTGGCGGTCGGTGTGGATATCGCCAACGCCT
>NW_016972996.1:0-260 GCF_001483705.2 Eufriesea mexicana
TGGATTCTGGCAGGAAAACTAAATTTTATTGACATTTTCGACTAATATCGAGGTGGCCGTGGTGTTTTGCATAAATAAGGAGGAAATATTCTATTGTCGTGCTATAGCCATCGCACTGCTATAGAATCTGGTTGGAAATTTCATTTTTTTGACATTTTCGACTATTATCGCGGTGAACTACGTTTCTTGCATAAATAAGGGTTAAATATACTATTGGCCTGCTATAGGCATGGTAATGCTAAGAATCTGGCTGGAAAATT
>NW_016972996.1:449-964 GCF_001483705.2 Eufriesea mexicana
CATAAATAAGGAAGAAATATCCTATTGGCCTGCTATAGCCATTGCAATGTTATTGAATCTGGCTGCAAAAATGAATTTTATTGACATTTACGGCTAACACTGTGGTGACCTAACTTTCTTGGATATATAAGGAGGAAAGATACTATTGGCGTAATATGGCCATCGAACTGCTATAGAATCTGGTCCTAAAATACATTTTTATTGACATATTCGACTAATATCGTGGCGAACTAACTTTCTTGCTTAAATAAGGACGAAATATTCTCTTGGCGTGCTATAGCCATGGCATTGCTATAGAATCTGGTTGGAAAATTGAATTTTTTTGACATTTTCCGCTAATATTGTGGTGACCTAACTTTCGTGGATATATAAGGAGGAAAGATACTGCTGTCGCGCTATAGTCATTGCGATGCTATAGAATATGGCTGGAAAATGCAATTTTGTTGACATTATCGACTACTATCGTGGTGACCTTACTTTCTTGCATAAATAAGGAAGAAATATCCTATCGGCGT
>NW_016972997.1:0-289 GCF_001483705.2 Eufriesea mexicana
ATGGCCATTGCAATTCTATAGTATCTGGAGGGAAAGTACAGTTTTACTGACATTATCGACTAACAACGTGGTGACCTAACTTTCTTTCAAATGTAAGGAGGGTAGATACTACTGGCGAGCTATAGCCATTTCAATGCTACAGAATCTGGCTGGAAAACGTAATTTTATTGACATTTTCGACTAATATCGTCGTGAGCATACGCCCTTGCATAAATAAGGAGGAAAGATTCAATTGGTCAGCTATAGCCATTGCAATTCTATTGTATCTGGATGGAAAATCGAATTTTAT
>NW_016972997.1:354-572 GCF_001483705.2 Eufriesea mexicana
TGGCGTGTTATAGCCATTGCAATGCTGTAGCGTATGGCTCGAAAATTCAACTTCATTGACATTTTCGACTAATATCGTGGTGAGATATCTTTCTTGTATAAATAAGGAGCAAAGATACTATTCCCGTGCTATAGCCATTACAATGATATAGTATTTGCTTCGAAAATTCAACTTTATTGTCATTTTCGAATAATAGTGCGGTGAGTTAACTTTCTTAC
>NW_016972998.1:0-1103 GCF_001483705.2 Eufriesea mexicana
ACGTATATAGTTTGTACATATAATTACATGGAGAATGTGAGAATTGATATTATATAACAATATAAATAACGATATGTATACTATTATAATGAAATAATAATAATTAAACGTGTAATTAAATGTACATATACACGTATATAGTTTGTGCATATAATTACATGGAGAATGTGAGAATTGATATTATATAATAATATAAATAACAATATGTATATTATTATATCGAAATAATAATAATTAAACGTGTAATTAAATGTACATATACACGGATATAGTTTGTACATATAATTGTATGGAGAATGTGAGAATTGATATTATATAATAATATGAATAACGGTATATATATTGTTATATCGAAATAATAATAGTTAAATGTGTGATTGAATGTACATATACAGGTATATACTTTATACTTATGATTGTACGTATAATTACACGAAGAATGTGAGAATTTATATATGTATATCGTAATATCGAAATAATAATAATTAAACGTGTAATTAAATGTATATATACACATATGTAGTTTGTACATATGTTTGTACACATAATTACACGGAGAACGTGAGAATTAATATTATATAATAATAACAATATATATATTATAATATCGTAATAATAATACTATTACATATAATATTATTATATCATAATATATTATAATATATTATAGTATAGTATGTGTTAGTCATAAATTTGTATTTTTATATCATAATAGTATATATTAAGAACAATTATTAAAAAGTATAATAATCGATATTATTCAACGATAACGTTCGTGTATATTATTTCACAGTAATACTGGCAATGTTATATTGTTATAACAACAATTTCTATTGTCATACGACGATAATATACATTATAAGTTATATTTCTACTACATATATGCTGCACTATTCTATATCATTCGATATTGCCTAGTGTAACTTGCTTCTACGTCCGCCATCTTGTATGTTACAGTGCATGCTATATACCAACCTACTCCACCTACTCATATCAAACGTCCTGTATAATAATCATAAAAGAATAAGGAATATGAGCGTTCTACTTTATGAAACTGGCATTATCCAAATTATCAATTCGTATATTCATCCTGTCATATAATC
>NW_016972999.1:0-830 GCF_001483705.2 Eufriesea mexicana
TAGGTCTATTCAAAATCTATAACCTGTTATAGCTTGGTGAGTAGATGGCCTAACGCCTTCAATACACTGGCAAATACAGCCACCTACATGCCGGAGAATAAGTCTATTCGAAATCTATAATCTGTTATAGCATGGTGAATAGATCGCTTAACGCATTCAGTCCAATGGCAAGTACAGCCATCGACTTGCCAGAGATTTGGTCTAATCAAAATCTATTATCTGTTATAGCTTGGCGAATAGGGCGCCTAACGCCTTCAATCCCATGGCAAGTACAGCCATCTACTTGCCAGAGAATTGGTCTATTCAAAATCTAGAACTTGTTATGGATTGGTGTGTAGATCGCCTAATGCCTTCAACCGAATGGCAAGTACAGCCATCTACTTGCCAGAGAATAGGTCTATTCAAAATGTGTAACATGATATAGCATGGCGAAAAGATTGCCTAACTCCTTCAATCCAATGGCAAGTACAGCCATCTACTTGCCTGAAAACGAGTCTAATCAGATCTTAGTGATTAGATTGCCTGACGCCTTCAATCTAATGGGAAGAACAGCCATCTGCTTGCCAGGGAAGAGGTCTATTCGAAATCTATAACCTGTTATAGCTTGGTGAATAGATCTCCTAACGCCTTCAATCCAATGGCAAGTACATCCATCTCCTTGCCAGAGAATAAGTCTATTCAAAATCTATAACCTGTTATAGCTTGGTGAATAGATCGCATAACACCTTTAATCGAATGGCAAGTACTGCCATCTACTTGCCAGAGAGTTAGTCTATTCAATATATGTAACCTGTTATAGCTTGGTGAATAGGTCGCCTAACGTCTGCAAC
>NW_016973000.1:0-523 GCF_001483705.2 Eufriesea mexicana
GGTTCTATCCTCCATATCTCTTCAACGAATTTAGCTCACCACGATATTAGTCGAAAATGTCAAAAAAATTATATTTTCCAGACAGATTCCGTTGCACTGCAGTGGCTACAGCACGCCATTGGAATTTTTCCTCCTTATTTACCCAAGAAAGTTAGCTCAACGCGGCATTAGTCGTAAATGTGTCCAAAATTCAAACTTTCAGCCAGATCCTATATCATCGCAATGGCTATAGCACGCCAATAGAATCTTTCCACCTTATTTATGCAAGAAAGTTACCGCACCACGATATTATCCGAAAATGTCAATAGACTTGAATTTTCCAGCCAGATTCTGTTGGACTACAATGGCCATAGCACGCCAATAGAATCTTTCCTCCATTCTTATGCAAGAAAGATACGTCACCACGATATTAGATGACAATGTCTAACAGATGACAATGTCTATAAAATTGAATATTCCGGACAGATTCTATAGCATTGCAACGGCTGTAGCATGCCAATAGAATCTATCCACATTATTTATG
>NW_016973001.1:0-946 GCF_001483705.2 Eufriesea mexicana
ATTCGGAAAATTACAATGCCCTATATTGCTCTCGTATAATCTGCTTAGCTCCAGTGAGGCCAGAAACAGCGGTCGTGGCACGTCAGTTACAGTTACGTTACTTCCGCATATGTTAAGTCTGGTTAGGTTTGGATATGATTGCTCTGACTTTTGTGCTATAAGCTGCTATTTGGCGGACTCCTGCGACCTACTCTGCTCTAGTATGCCCTGCTTGGCGCTGTGGAGTCCAGCAATAGTGATATCGTCAGGACAGTTTGAGTCATGTTGCGTTCGGTTAGTTTACGTTTGGTTAGGTTAGGTCAGGGTAGCTGCTACCTTTGTGCTATACACTACTATTCAGTGTATTTCTGCGATTTTCATTGCTCTTCTATTCTCTGCACGCCTCTGGGGAGGCCAGCAGTGGCGGTCGTGTCACGAAAGGTTGAGTTAGTTTGGGTTCGGTTATGTTATGTTGGCATGGGTTAGGTTTGGATAGCTTTGACCATTCAGATATACTGCCATTCTGTTGTCTTCTACGCTCCACTTTCATGTAGTAAGTGCTGCTTGGCTATGGGGACGCCAGCAATAGAAGTCTCGGTACGTTCGGTTTAGTTATTCTGCGTCTGGTTAGGTTGGGTTAGGTCTGGTTAGGTTAGGATATTTCTGACTATTGTGCTATACATTGTCATTTGGCCGCATTCTTCGCTCTGCTGTGCTCTACTATACTCTGCTCGACCCTGGGGATTCCAGTAATGGCGTTCAAGTGACGGTTTAGTTACGCTATCTTAGGTTAGGTTACGTTAATTTTGGTTAGGTTTGGATCGCTCTAACTCTCTTGGCGTAGATTGTTGTTCGGCGGATTTCTGCGCTCTAATAACTCTCTTGGCGTAGATTGTTGTTCGGAGGATTTCTGCGCTCTGCGGTGCTCTAGTATGTTTTCTCGGTTCCGGGGAAGAAAGCAATAGTG
>NW_016973002.1:0-843 GCF_001483705.2 Eufriesea mexicana
TCAGTAAAATTGAATTTTCCAGACAGATTCCAGAGCATTGCAATTGCAATAGCACGCCAATAGTATTTTTCCTCCTTATTTATGCAAGAAAGAAAGCTCACCAAGATATTAGTCGAAAATGTCAATGAAATTATATTTTCCAGCCAGATTCTATAGCATTGCAATGGCTATAGCGCGCCAATTGTATCTTCCATTCTTATATATGCAAGAAACTTAGCTCACCACGATATTAGTCAAAAATGTCATTAAAAATGAATTTTCCAGCCACATTCAATATCATTGCAATGTCTATAGCATGCCAAAAGCATCATGCCTCCTTATTTATGCAAGAAAGTCAGCTCACCACGATATTAGTCGAAAAAGCCATAAAAATTGAATTTTCCAACCACATTCATTATCATTGCAATGGCTATAGCATGCCGAAAGGATCATTCCTCCTTCCTTATGCAAGAAAGAAAGCTCACCACGATATTAGGCGAAAATGTCAATAAAATTCTATTTTAAAGCCATATTCTACAGCTTTGCTATGTCTATGGCACGCCAATAACATCTACCCTCATTATTTATGCAAAAAAGGTAGCTCACCACGATATTAGTCGAAACTGGCAATGAAATTGAACTTTCCGACCAGATTCTATAGGATTTCGATGGCTGAAGCAGGCCAATAGAATCCTATCTCCTTATTGACGCAAGAAAGGTAGCTCACCACGATATTAGACGAAAATATCAGTAAAATTGAATTTTCCACGCAAATGCCAGAGCATTGAAATGGCAATAGCACGCCAAAAGAACCTTTGCTCCTTATTTATGCAAGAAAGTTAGCTCACCATGATATTAGTTAAA
>NW_016973003.1:0-466 GCF_001483705.2 Eufriesea mexicana
TTTACTGACATTTTCAAATAATATCTTGGTGAGCTAACTTTCTTGCATAAATAAGGAGGAAAGCATATATTGACGTGCTATAGCCATTCCAATGCTTTAGAACCTGTCTGGAACATTCATTTTTATTGACTGCTTCGGATAATTTTGTGGTGAGCTAAGCTCCGTGCATAAATAAGTAGTAAATATTCTATTGGCGTGCAATGGCCATTGCAGTGCAATAGAATATGGAATATGGGTGGAAAACTCAATTTTATTGACATTTTCGAATAATATCGTGGTGAGCATACTTTGTTGCATAAATAAGGAGGAAAGATTCTATTGGCCTGCTATAGCCATTGCAATGATATATAATCTGGATGAAAAATCCAATTTTAATAACATTTTCTACTAATATCGAGGTGATCTAACTTTCTTGCTTTAACAAGGAGGAAGAATACTATTGGCTACTATCAATGCTATAGAATCA
>NW_016973004.1:0-302 GCF_001483705.2 Eufriesea mexicana
TAAACAAGGAGGAAAGATCCTATTGGATTGCGGTAGCCATTGCATTGCAATAGAATCTGTCTGCAAAGTTCCATTTTATTGACATTTTCTACTAATATCTTGTTGAGGAATGTTTTCTGCACAAATAAGGTGGTAGATTCCATTGGTTTGCTGTAGACTTTGCATTGCATTAGATACTGACCGGTAAATTCAATCTTATTGACATTTTCGTCTATTATTGCGGTGAGCAATCCTTTCATCGTAAATAAGGTGGATAGATTCTATTGGTTTGCTATAGCCATTGCATTGCAGTAGAATATTCC
>NW_016973005.1:0-1434 GCF_001483705.2 Eufriesea mexicana
GTAACCCAACAAAACCTTACGCGCTGAGGCTACGATTTCTGGCTTCCGCAGAGCGAAGGTGGGAGTTTTAGACCACGGTAGAGCTCAAAAATTCACCGAAAAGCACAGTTTATCACAAAAGTCAAATATATTCTAACCTAACACATCTTACCGTAGCCTAACCATACATAAACTAATTTAACCCAACAGGCGGAGTCCGCTACTGCTGGCCTCTCCATCGCCAATCAGAATGTATTGGAGGAGCGTAGAGCATAGATGGCCACGGAACGGCAATGTAGGGCAGAAAAGTCAATGCTATCCAATCCTATCCCTATCAAACGTAACATAACCAAACGTAGCATAACAGTACATAACGTGCTGAGGCGAATATTGCAAGCATCTACAGAGGCAAGCAGACCATACTAGAGCAATGTCAAGCGCAAAAATCCACCGAATAGCAGCGTCTAGCACAAGAGTCAAAGCTATCCTAGCCTAACCTAAGCACACGTAACATAACCAAACGTAATATAACAGAACCTAAATTACCGAGATCACAATTGCTGTCCCCCGGGGATATGCAGAACATAATGAAGCACAGTAGGGCGCAGAAATCCAACGAATAGCGGTACATAGCACAAAAGCAAAACATAACCTATCCAAATACAGCCCAAGCTAACCTAACCCAGCGTAACATAGCTCAGCATAACGTGTCGAGACCACCATTGCTGTCCTTCTCAGTGCCAAGCAGAACACACTAGCGTACAGTAGAGCGCAGAAATCCACCGAACAGCGGTGCACAGCACAAAGGCCACAGCCATCATAACCACACCTGTCCCACCTAGCATAAACAAGCGCAACATAACTTAACCTGACGCGCCGCTGCCTCTATTTTTGGCCATCCCAGAGTAAAGCAGGGCATATTAGGTCACTGTAGAGCGCAGAAACACAACGAATAGCAGTGTATAGCACAAAAGTAAAAGCTATCCCAGCCAAACCTGGCCAAACATAACAGAACCAAGCCTACCCTATCCCAACGTGTAATGCCGTTGCCGCCATTGCTCGCCTTCCAATTCCCAAGCAGAACATATTAGGGCACAATAGAGCACAAAAATCCGACGAATAGCGGTGTATATAACAAAAGATAAGGAGCTCCTAACCTAACTTTACATAACCTGGTCTAACCAAAAGTAACCTCGCACAAATTAACGTGCCGAGACCGCTATTGCTGGCCTTCGCAGGGCTAAGCTGAGCATGTTAGAGGAGAATTCAATGCAGGAATCAACCGTATAGCAGTGTATTGCTCAAAACTCAGAGCTAACCACTCCTAACCCAACCAATCGTAACATAACTGAACGTAGCATAACTCAACCTAACGCGACACGACCAGGACTTCTAGCCTTCACAGAACAAAGCAGAATATATACGTGGATAGTAGGGCGCAGAAATCCTTAGAAT
>NW_016973006.1:0-283 GCF_001483705.2 Eufriesea mexicana
AAAGGCACCTCACCGCGATATTGGTCGAAAATGATAATAAAATTGAATTTTCGAGGCATATTCCATAGAATTGCAATGGCTATAGCACGTCAATAGATTCTTTCCTCATTATTTATGCAAGAAAGTTAGCGCGCCACGATATTAGTCGAAAATGTCAATAAAATTGAATTTTCCATTCAGATACCATAGAAATGCAATGGCTATAGCTGGCCAATAGAATCTTTCCTCCTTATTTATGCAAGAATGTTACCACACTACGATATTAGTCGAAATTGTTAATAAA
>NW_016973006.1:346-575 GCF_001483705.2 Eufriesea mexicana
GAATCTTTCCTGCTCACACATGCAAGGATGTCAGCTCACCACAATATTAGTCGAAAATGCAAATAAAATTGAATTTTCCACCCAGATACTATAGAATGGCAATGGCCATAGCTGGCCAACATAATCTTTCCTCCGTATTTATGCAAGAAAGTCACCTCACCACGAAATTAATCGAAAATGTCATTAAAATTGAATTTTCGAGGCAGATTCTATAGCATTGTAATGGCTA
>NW_016973007.1:0-647 GCF_001483705.2 Eufriesea mexicana
TATCGTGGTGAACAAGCTTCCTCGCATAAGTAAGGCGGATAAATTCTATTGGCGTGATATAGAAAATGCACTGCTGTAGAATCTGACTGCAAAGGTCAATTTTATTGACATTTTCGGATTATATCGTGGCGAGCAAACTTTCACGCATAAATAAGGGGAAAATATCCGTTTGGCGTGCTGTAGACATAGCTGTGCAATAGTGTCGGTCTGGAAAGTCCAATTTTATTGACATTTCCGACTAATATCGTGGTGAACAAACTTCCTCGCATAAATACGGAGGATAGATTCTATTGGCGTGCTATAGCCATTTTAATGCAATAGAATCTGAATGGAAAGTCCAATTTTATGGAGACATTTTCGATTAATATCATGGTGAGCAAACTTTCTTGCATGAATAAGTAGGAAAGATACTGTTGGCTTGCTATAACCATTGCAATGCAGTAGAGACTGACTGGATATACCAATTTCATTGACATTTCCGACTAATATCGTTGTGAGCATGCTTTCTTGCATAAATACGTTGGAACGAAACTTTTGGCGAGCTGTAACCATTGCAATGCGGTAGAATCTGAATGGAATGTTGTATTTCATTAACATTTCCGACTAATATCGTGGTGAACAAGCTTCCTCGCATAAGTAAGGCGGAT
>NW_016973008.1:0-314 GCF_001483705.2 Eufriesea mexicana
GTTCAATTTTATTGATATTTTCGACTAATATCGTGATGAGTTGACTTTCTTGCATAAATAAGGTGGAAAGAAACTATTGGCGTGCTATTTCCATTGCAATGCTACAGAATCTGGATGGAAAGATCAATTTTAGTGTCATTTTCAACTAGTATCGTGGTGAGCTAACTTTCTTGCATAAACAAGGAGGAAAGATCATATTGGCCAGCTATAACCATTGCAATGCTGCAGAAACTGGCTGGAAAGTTCAATTTTATTGATATTTTCGACTTACATCGTCGTGAGCTAGCTTCCTTGGATAAGTATGGAAGCAAGAT
>NW_016973009.1:0-684 GCF_001483705.2 Eufriesea mexicana
AGCTGTCCTGGCCTAACCTAGCCAAACATAACATAACCAAACGTAAGCTGACACCACCTAACCGCCGTAAACCACTATTGCTGTCTTTCCCAGATCCAAGCTGAACATGTTAGATCACAGTGGAGCGCCAAGATACACCGAACAGAAGCGTATGGCACAAAAGTCAAAGGTATCCTCTACTAACCTAACCAATCGTAACATACCAAAGCGTAACGTAACTCAACTTAACTTGCGGCGAACACTATTGCTGGCACCCCAGAGACAATCAGAGCATATTAGAGCACAGCATAGCGCAGAGGTTCACCGAATAGCAGTATATAGCACAAAAGTCAATAATATGTTCTCCTACACTGACCAAACATAACGCAACCAAACGTAGCCAAGGTCAAACTAACGCTCCTGGACCACTGCTTCTAACTTCTGCAGAGTCTAACACACTATAGTAGAGCAATGTAGAGCGCAGAGATACGACGAATATCAGTGTGTAGCACAAAAGTAGAAGCTACCCTATCCTGGTCTACCCGAACGTAATAAGGCCAAACGTAATTTAAGATAACCTAAGTGCCGAGACCACTATTACGGGAATCCCCAGAGCCAAGCACAATACACGAGAGCACAGTTGAGCGCAGAAAGCCACCAAATAGCAGAGAATTCCGATAATATCGAAGATACCCTAACCTTTCC
>NW_016973010.1:0-608 GCF_001483705.2 Eufriesea mexicana
ACTTGCCATTGGATTGAAGGCGTTTGGCGATCTATTCACCATGCCATAACAGACTTTAGATTTTGAATAGACTTATTCCCTGGCAAGAATTTGGCTGTTCTTGCCATTAGATTGAAGGCGTTAGGCGATCTACTCACCAAGCTATAACAGGTTATAGGTTTTGAGTAGACCTATTCTCTGCCAAGTAGATGGCTGTACTTGCCATTGGATTCAAGGCGTTGGGCGTTCTATGCACCAAGCTATAACAGGTGATAGATTTTGAATAGACCTATCCTCTGGCAAGTAGATGGCTGTACTTGCCATTGGATTGATGGCGATTGGCGATCTATACACCATGCTATAACAGGTTACACATTTTGAATAGACATATTCTCTGGCAAGTAGATGGTTGTACTTGCCATTGTATTGAAGTCGTTATGCGATCTAATCACCAAGCTATGACAGCTTATAGATTTTGAATAGACTTATTCTCTGGCAAGTACATGGCAGTACAGCATTGGACTGAAGGCGATATGCGATCTACTCACCAAGCTATAACAGGTTATAGATTTTGAAAAGCATATTCTCTGGCTAGTAGATGGCTGTCCTTGCCATTGGATTGAAGGCGT
>NW_016973011.1:0-1043 GCF_001483705.2 Eufriesea mexicana
TTTGGATTCGCATAATTACCTTAGTATTGGGATTTTTCATTGTTTCCATGTTTTTCCACTTATCTACTACGATGAATTTTCGATTATTTGAATGTATTTGGCTATTACGAGCTGATGGACCTAACCTCACTCTTTGGGTTATGAGAAAAATGCATTTGGAAGCTCGAATCCGAATTTCTTTCTTTAGATTCGCATAATCACCTTAGTATTGGGATTTTTCATTGTTTCCATGTTTTTCCACTTATTTACTGTGATAAATTTTCGATTATTTGAATGTATTTGGCTGTTATGAACTTATGGACCTAACCTCACTTTTTGTATTATGGGAGAAATGCATTTGGAAGCTCTAATCCGAATTTCCTTCTTTGGATTCGCATAATCACCTTAATATTGGGATTTTTCATTGTTTCCATGTTTTTCCATTTATTTACTTTGATAAATTTGTGATTATTTGAATGTATTTGGCTGTTATGAGGATGTTCCATTGTCTAAGTGCTTCGTGGTACAAATCTTTTATTGTTTTGGTGTTTTCCTATTTATTTTAACGTTTCATTAGCTGAATCCTTCATGTCTTGCGTGATCTAAGGTTCCTGCTGTTAGGATGTTCAGCATCCTAAACGTTCTGGTATTTAAGTGCATGAGTGTTGGTTTTATGAGAGTGTGAGTGTTGGTTTGATATGTATGAATGGGAATGAGGTAGAATAAGTGAAAGTCATTTGGGATGATATAATCCAGTATGAATCTAGTATGAATGTTGCTAAAAATGTTTAGAAGAATGTGCTAGAATAAAACATTTACCTGAATCGTCATAGAGTAAGAGTAAGTGAGACAGAGAGAA
This sequence comes from Eufriesea mexicana, assembly GCF_001483705.2. Classification (NCBI taxonomy): domain Eukaryota; kingdom Metazoa; phylum Arthropoda; class Insecta; order Hymenoptera; family Apidae; genus Eufriesea; species Eufriesea mexicana. Next base: position 839 of record NW_016973011.1, read on the forward strand.
AAGAATTTTCAAGATATAGTCAATCTTTGTATTTAACTAAATTTTATTACAGAATTTTACTAAATTTAACTAAAAATAAAAACTATTAAATTTTGTTACTTTTATTATACTCCTAAATCTTTACCACAAAAATGAAAAGTATTCAATGATCTCAAAAATTATTATTACACTATTATTTCTCCCACGATTCTAAATTTTCATAACA
>NW_016973012.1:0-211 GCF_001483705.2 Eufriesea mexicana
CCCCAAGCTATGGCAGATTACAGATTTTGAATAGACCTATCATCTGGCAAGTAGATGGCTGTATTTGCCATTGAATTGCAGGCGATAGGCGATCTAATCTCCAAGCCATGGCAGCTAATAGGTTTATAATAGGCTTATTCTCTGGCAAGTAGATGGCTGTACTTGCCATTGGATTGAAGGCGTTATGCCATCTACTCACCATCCTATAACA
>NW_016973012.1:367-709 GCF_001483705.2 Eufriesea mexicana
GGCGACATATTCACCATGCTATAACAGATTATATATTTTGAATAGACCTATTCTCTGGCATGTAGGTGGAGATACTTCCCATTGGATTGAATGCGTTAGGCGATCTATGCACTAAGCTATAACAGGTTATAGATATTGAATATTCCTATTCTCTGGCAAGTAGATGGCTGTGCTTGCCATTGGATTGAAGGCGATAGGCAAAGGTAGATGGCTGTTCTTGCCATTGGTTGAAGGCGATAGGCGACCTATTCTTCAAACTATAACAGATTATAGATTTTGAGTAGGCCTATTTTCTGGCAAGTAGATGTCTGTACTTTCCATTGGATTGAAGGCGTTATGCGA
>NW_016973013.1:0-990 GCF_001483705.2 Eufriesea mexicana
AGATATCCTAGCCCAACCTGTCCTAACCTAGCTTAACCGGACGCAGATTAACTCAACATCTTGAGCCGAGATTAGAGTTGCTTTCCTCCGCAGAGTCAAGCAGAGCATATTAGAGCAATTTAGATCGCAGGAATCCACCGAATGCCGGTGTACAACACGAAAGTTAGAGCTATCTTATCCTAACCTAACCAAACGTAACACGACCAAACGTAACCTGATACAACTTAATGTGCCGCTACCACGATTGCTGGCACCCCCAGAGCCAAGCAAAGTATATTAGAGCATAGTAGAGAACAGAAATGCACCGAATCGCAGTGTAAAACACAAAAATCAAGTTTATCCTCTCCTAACCTGACCAAACGCGGCATAACCGGACGGAATGTAATACAACCTGAGGTGCCACGACCACTATCACTCGACTCACGAGTGACAAGCAGAGTATGGCAGAGCAATGTTGGACACTTAAATCGACGGAATAGCGGTGTATTGCTTAAATGTCAAAGCTAACCCCAACCAAACTAGCCCAAACCTATCCTAGCCGAACGTAGCATAACTCATCCTAGCCAGCCATGACCAGTTCTCCTGGAGTCCCCAGACAAAAGCAGAGTGTGATAGCGCACAGTGGGGCGCACAGGTCCACAGACTAGCAGTGTGTAGCACAAATGTCATCGCCACCACAACCCAACACAAGGTAACCTAACAGAGCCAAACCTATTCTAAGGGAACCTGACGTACCGCGACCGCTAGTACTGGCCTCCCGCTAGTCGAGCAGGGTATAGCGGAGGCATATAGAGCGCACAAACCCACCGAAGAGTAGTGTGTAGTACAAAAGTCTAATCCAGCCTATCCTAACCTAACCAAACGTAACATAAGCACACGCAACATAACTCAGCCTAACGTGCTGAGAGGACTATTGCTACCTTCCCCAGAGACAAGCGGAACATACTAGAGCACAGTAGATCTCAATAATCCACGAAACAACAGTGTATA
>NW_016973014.1:0-1210 GCF_001483705.2 Eufriesea mexicana
CCATCCATATATACATCCATATATCCATATATCCGTGCATCCGTCAATCCATACCTCAATCCACTCACACATCCATCCATCCATACATCCATACATCCATACATACACCGATACATACATCCAAACATTCATCCATACATCCATTCATTCATTCATCAATCCTTCCGTACATACATACATATATACGTCCATACATTCATACATCCGTACATCCATACATTCGTACATCCATACATCCATACATCCATTCATCCATTCATCCATACTTCCATACATCTCTACATCCATTCGTCCGTATAACCGTCGAACGTACATCCATACATTCATACATCCATACATCCATAAATCCATCCAACCATACATACATTCATCCGTACATACGTCCTTCCATACGTCCATCCATCCATACATCCAACCATCCATACACCCATCGATCCATACATCCATACAACATTCCATCCATCCATCCATCCATACATTTATACATCCACCAATACATAGATCCATACATACACATACACATTCGTCCATACATACATCCATACACACAGCTTTCCATACATCCATCCATACATACATACATACATACATACAAACGTCTATACATACATCCATTGATACATACTTCCATCCATACAGCGATCCATCCATTCACCCACCCATCCATACATCCATCCTTCCACACACCCATACATCCATTCAGCCACCCTTCCATACATCCACCGATCCATACGTCCATCCATCCATACATCCATCCAACAATCCATCCATCCTTCCATACACCCATACATCCATTCAGCCACCCTTCCATACATCCACCAATCCATACGTACATCCATCCATACATCCATCCAACAATCCATCCACTCTTCTCATACATCCATACATATATACATCCATACATCCACGCATCCGTACATCCATACATTCGTACATCAATACATCCATTCAACCATACAACCATACACCCGTAAGTCCATACATCCATAATCCATACATATATACATCCATACATCGATACATCCGTATCATCCACACATCCATCCAACAATCCATCCACCCATCTATACATCCATACATACATCAGACCACATGTCCATTCATACACTCATACATTCATTCATACATACTTCCATTCATACATCATTACATACATCCATACATGCATCCATGCATATATCCATACGAACATCTACACATACATCCACGC
>NW_016973015.1:0-265 GCF_001483705.2 Eufriesea mexicana
ACCCTGCTCAACACTCGGGATGCGAGCGATAGTTGTCCAGGCACGTTAGGTTGTGTTTGGTTACGTTTGGTTTGCTCATGGTAGCATGGGTAAGGTATGGATGGCTTTGATTTTTCTGCTATACGCTGCGATTCTATGGATATCTGCGACGTGATCTCCTCTAGTGTTTCCTGCATGGCCCAGGAGGGGCCAGAAACAGTGATCGCGGCTCGCTAGGTTGAGTTAAAATACGCTCGGTTGTGTTAGGTTTGGTTAGGTTGGGTTG
>NW_016973016.1:0-238 GCF_001483705.2 Eufriesea mexicana
GACCTGACATGACCTTAGCTGACCTGATCTGACCTGACCTGACATGAACTGGGCTGACCTGACTTGACCTGACCTGACTTGACCTGACCTAACCAGATCTGACCTGACCTGATCAGCCTCGACCTTGATTGTCCTGGGCTGACCGAATGTGACATGACATGACATGATCTGATTCGAAGTGAACTGACCTGAACTGACCTGACCTGACCAGACATGATCTGGCCTGGCCTGACCTTAT
>NW_016973017.1:0-556 GCF_001483705.2 Eufriesea mexicana
ATACATCCTTCGAACCATACATCCAACAATCCATACTAGCACCCATCCATACTTCCATCGATCTATACATCTATCCATCCATACATCCACCCATCCATACATTCATACATCCACACATCCACATAGCCATCCATCCATACTACCATACAACCAGACATGCACCCATACATACATCCATACATACATCCGTCCATCCATACATCCGTACACTCATACATCCATCCATCCGTACATCCATACATCTATACATCCGTACATCCATACACTCGTACATCCATACATTCGTAAATCCATACATACATACATCCATACAACCATACATCCATACATCCATCCATACATACATCCATGCATCCATACCTCAATCCATCCATACATCCGTTCGTCCATATCCTCCCATCCATTCATGCTTCCATAGAGACATCAATACATACATCCTTACATACACCAACACATTCTTCGATACATACAACCATAGATACATACTTACATGCATCCATACATACACCCGTGCATACATCAATTCAAACAACCGTACATACATCCATGCATACAT
>NW_016973018.1:0-524 GCF_001483705.2 Eufriesea mexicana
TATATGGATGTTTGTATGGATGTACGGATGTATGGATGTATGGCCGTATATGTGAATGGACGCGTGTATGAATATTTGTATGGATGTATAAACATATGGATGGATGGATGTTTAGGTGGGTGGACATATGGAAGGATGGATGTGCGGTTGGATGGATGTGTGGATGGATGGATGGATGTAGGGTTGGATGAATTTTTGGATGGGTGAATGAATGGATGTATGTATGGATGAATGTATGTATGTATGGATGTATGTATGGATGTACGCATGGATGTATGCATGCATGTATGTATGGATGTATATATGGATGTTTGTACGGATGTATGTGTTGATTTATGTATGGATGTATGTATGGATGTATGTAAGGGTGTATGTATGGATGCATGCATGTATGGATGTATGGATGAGTGGATGTACGAATTTGATATATGTATGGATGTTCGGATGGATGGATGGATGTGTGGATGTGTGTACGCATGTATGTGTGCATGTACGTATGGATGTTTGTGCGGATGTATGGATGG
>NW_016973019.1:0-598 GCF_001483705.2 Eufriesea mexicana
GCGGAGTCGAGAAGTCGCGGCCGCGGCACGTTAGTCTGAGTTAGGACACGTTGGGTTATGTAAGGTTGGGTATGATTTGTTGGGATAGCGTTGACCTTCGTGCTATACACTGTTATTCGGTGGATTCCTGTGATCTACTGTGCTCTGCCACATCCTGCTTGGATCATGGTAGGCCAGGAGTAGTGGTGGTGGCACATTGCGCGCAGAAATGCTTCGTTCCTTTAGGTCAGATTATGTCAGCTTAGTTTAGGGTAACTCCAAACCTTGTGCTCTACACTGTTACACGGTGGATTTCAGTGGTCGAAAGTGCAATGCTGCATTCTGCTGGGCTCCAGGGATGCTAGGTTCTGTGGTCAAGGCACGTTGCGTTGAGCTATGCTACGCTTGGTTATGTTAGGTTAGGTCAGGTTAGATTAGGTTATATTCGACTTTGGTGATATTCACTGCAATGCGGTGGATTTCTGCGCCCTACTGTTCCCTAGTACATTCTGCTTTGCTCTATAGGCAGCAGTGGTGCTCTCGTCTGGTTAGGTTTATCTAGGCTACGTTTGTATATGTTGCGCTTGGCTAGGTTAGGATATGCTACTTTGATTTTATG
>NW_016973020.1:0-588 GCF_001483705.2 Eufriesea mexicana
TCCTCATAGTCATACAGAATATAGTACAGCACAGTAGATGACAGAAGTATACCTTATAACAGTTTATAGCACGAAAGTCATAGCTATCCCAAAGATGCTTAACCTAACCTAACATAACCAAACGTATCCCAGCTCAATCTAACGTACCGCGAACGTTGTTGCTCGCCTCCCCAGAGCCGGTCGTTGTATAGTAGAGGAATTCAGAGCGCTGTAATCCACCGAATAGCAGTGTATGTAACAAAAGTCGAGGATACACTAACCTCACCTGGCCTGTCCTAGCGTAACTGAACGTAGCATAGCTGGAAGCAACGGGCAGCGAAAAATGATCCTGGCCTCCACAGAACCAAGCAGAATGTGGTAGAGCATAGTAGATCACAGAAATACGCCGCATAGGGGTGTATAGCGCGAAAGGCAAAGTAGCTCATACTAACCTAGCCAAACGAGGCATACCCAATGGTAGCATTAACGCGACGAGAACACTACTGTTGGCCTCCACAGAGACGAGCAGAATGTACCAGAGCACATTATAGCGAAGAAAACCACCGCATTGCAGTGAATAGCACAGAAACCGTAAATACACACACCTAA
>NW_016973021.1:0-530 GCF_001483705.2 Eufriesea mexicana
AATTACATTTTCCAGCCAGATTCTGAAGCATTGCAATGGCTATATCTCGCCATTAGAATCTTTCCTCCTTACAAATGGGAGGAAGCTAGATCACCACGATATTAGTCGAAAATGCTAATAAAATTGAATTTTCCAGACAGATTCTATAGAATTGCAATGGCTATAGCACGCCAATAGAATTCTTCCTTCTTATTTATGCAAGAAAGTTAGCTCACCACGATATTAGTCGCAAATGTCAATGAAATTGAATTTTCGAGCCAGATGCTACAGCATTGCAATGGCTATAGCACGCCAATACATTCTTTCCCCATTATATATGCAAGAAAGATAGCTCGCCACGATATTAGTCGAAAATGTCAATAATATTGAATTCTCCATCCAGACACTATAGAATTGCAATGGCTACAGCTGGCCAATAGAATAGTATCTTCCCTACTTATTTATGCAAGAACGTTACCACACTACGGTATTAGTAGAAATTGTTAATAAAATTGAATTTTCGAGCCAGATTCTATTGCACTGCAATGGGT
>NW_016973022.1:0-795 GCF_001483705.2 Eufriesea mexicana
ATAAGCAGGAAAGATACTAGTGGCGTGCTATAGCCATTGCAATGCTATAGTATATGCCCGGAAAATTCAATTTTATTGACATTTTCGAATAATACCGTGGAGGCCTAACTTTGGTGCATATATAAGGGGGAAAGATACTACTGGCGTGCTATATCCATTGTAATGCTATAGAATCTGTCTGGAAAACACAATTTTATTAACATTTTTGACTAATACCGTGGTGACCTAACATTCTTGCAAATATAAGGATGAAAGATTCTACTGGCGTGCTATAACCATTACAATGCTATAGAATCTGGCTGGAGAATACATTTTTATTGACATCTTCGATTAATATCGTGGTGAAATTAAATTCTTGCATAAATAATAATGAAATATATAATAATGAAATATACTATTGGCGTGCTATAGCCATTGTAATGCTACATAATCTGGCTGGAGAATTCAATTTTATTGCCATTTTCGACTAATATCGTGGATAGCTACCTACCTTTCCTGCATAAGTAATGAGGAAAGAATCTATTGTCGTGCTGTAGCCATTGCAATGTTACCCAATATGACTGGAAAATTCAGTTTTATTGACATTTTCGACTTATACTATGGGGACATAACTTTCTGGCATGAATAAGGACGATAGATACTGTTGGCTTGACATAGCCATTGAAATGCTATACAATCTGGTTGGAAAATTCAATATTATTGACGCTTTCGAATAATATCATTGTGACCTATCTTTCTTGCATATATAAGGACGATTGATACCATTGGCGTGATATAGCCATTGAAATGCTATAG
>NW_016973023.1:0-263 GCF_001483705.2 Eufriesea mexicana
ATTAGTCGAAAATGTCAATAAAATTGTATTTTCCAAACACATTCAGTATCACTGCAATGGCTAGAGCACGCCAATAGAATTGTCCCGCCTTATTTATGCAAGAAAGGTGGGTCACTACGGAGTTAGACGAAAATGTCAATAAATGTGAATTTCTCAAACACATTGGATATCAATGAAATGGCTATAGCACGCCAATATAATCTTTCCTCCTTATATATGCAAAAGAGTTAGCTCACCACAATATTTCCCGGAAATGACAATAA
>NW_016973024.1:0-618 GCF_001483705.2 Eufriesea mexicana
TGCTATGCTTGGGCAGGTTTGGTTGTGATAGCTTCGACTTTTGTGCTATACTCCGCTGTTCGGAGGATTTGTACGCTCTACATCGCCCTACTGTGCTCTGTTCGACACCGCGGGTCCAGCAACATTGTTCTCGGCACGTTTGTTTGTGTTAGGCTACATTAGGCTTGGCTATGCTTCCTTTGGTTAGGCTTGGGTTGCTTTGACTTTCGGGATATAGACTGTTGTTGAACGGATTTCTGCGGCCTACTGTGCCGTTGTACTTTCTGCTTGGCCCTGGGGAAGCCAGTAATAGCGGCCTCGGCACGACAGGTTGAGATGTGATACTTTTGGTTAGGTTGCGATAGCCATGGTTAGATTTGGATGGCGTCGACTATTCTGCCATACCCTGCGATTCTATGGATTTCTGGGCCCTATCCGCCTTCATTATGCTCTGCTTGGCCCTGTGCAGGCCTGCAATACTGGTCGCAGCATGTTATGTCCAGCTAGATTCCGCTTTGCGCAGTTTTGCTACGACCGGTCAAGTAAGGATATCTTTGTTACATATGAGCTCATAACTGATATTCTATGCACGTTTGTGCTCCACTGTGCTCTATCATATTCTGTTCCTCTCCCGGGAAG
>NW_016973025.1:0-560 GCF_001483705.2 Eufriesea mexicana
GTTACGTTAGGTTTGGTAATGTTTCTCTGGGTTCGTTTCGGAAATCTTTGACTTTTGTGCTATGAACTGCGATTCTACGGATTCCTGCACTCCACTCTGCTCTAACATGTTCCGCATTGTTCTGAAGTTGGCAGCAATAGTGGCCGCGGCACGTTAGTTTCTGCTTGGGTACATTCCATTAGATTAGGTTTGTTTGGGTTTGTTTGGGATATCTTTGACTTTTGTGCTATATACTGCCATTTAATGGACTTCTCCGCTCATCTCGCCTCTAATGTGATTGACAGGGCTATGGGTAGTCCAGCAATAATGGCGTAGGCACGTTAGGATGAGTTTGGTTACATTTGGTTATGCTACGTTTGGTTAGGTTAGATCAGGATATCTTTGACTTTTTTGCAATAAACTGATTTTTTGCAATAAACTGCGATGCGGTATATTTGTGTGCTCTACTTTGCTATTGCATATTCTGCTTGCCGCTGGAGAGGCAATCTATAGTGGTGTCGGCACGATAAGTAGAGCTATGCTACGTTCGGTCATGTTACGTTTGGCTATGATGGGATGTG
>NW_016973026.1:0-221 GCF_001483705.2 Eufriesea mexicana
GTCAAAGCTGCCCTTACCGAAACTAGCGTAACCTAATGTAACCAAACATAGCTTATGTAAACCCAACGTGGCGAGGCCGCTATTGGTGGTATCCCCACAGCCAAGCGGAGCAATTTAGAGCATTGTATAGCGCAGAAGGACAACGAATACTATGAATATCACAAAAGCCGAAGATATCCTACTGTATCCCATCCAAACGTAATATAACCAAACGCAACATA
>NW_016973027.1:0-515 GCF_001483705.2 Eufriesea mexicana
CCTATCCTATTGCAGCAAAACGTATCATAACCAAACGCAACATAACTCAGCCTAACGTTCCACTGCCGCTGTTGCTAGCCTCACCAGAGGCAAGCAGATGCTTGTAGAGCAATGCCGTGCACAGATATCCACCGGATCGCAGTGTATAGCACAAAAGTGATAGCTATCCTAACCTGATATTGCCTAACCTAGCCAAGCCAAACGTAACATAACCCAATATAACTTGCGGAGGCCTCTATTGCTGACCACCCCAGAGTCAAGCAGAACATATCAGAGCACAGTAGAGCGCAGAAATTTACCGTATATAATTGTATAGCACAAAAGTGAAGGCTATACTTCCAAACCTTACCAATCATAACATAAATAAGGGTAACATGACACATCCTAACGTGCCCAAAACTACATCTACTGCCCTCCCAGGATCCAGGCGGAATATACGAGAGCATATTAAGGCGCAGTAATACACCGCATTGCAGTGTACATCACAAAAGTGGTAGATATCCAAACCTAACTTG
>NW_016973028.1:0-622 GCF_001483705.2 Eufriesea mexicana
TATGGATGGATGGATGTATAGATGGATGGGTGTATGGAAGAATGGCAGTACGGATGAATGTACCTATGCATGTATGGCTGTATGGATGGGTGGATGTGTGAATGGACTGTGGTATGGATGGATTTCTGTACGGACGCATGGATGTATGGATGTATATATGTACGTATGTATGTATGGATGGATGTATGGTTGGATGGATTTATTGATGGGTGGATGGATGTATGTAGGAATGGATGTATGTATGGATGTACGTATGGATGTATGCATGGGTGTAGGTATGGATGCATTTACGGATGTATCTATGGATGTGTGTATGTATGAGCCTATGGTTGTATGTTTGGATGTATAGATATGTATATGGACGTATGGACGTATGGATGTATGTATGTAAGGATGTATGGATGAGTGTATGGATGTATTTACGGTTGTATGTAAGGATGTATGTATGGATGTATGTATGGATAGTATGTATGTATGGATGTATGGATGTATGTATGTATGTTTGGATGTATGGATGGATGGACGTTTGAATGCACGAACGTGTGTATGTGTGGATGTGTGATTTGTACGGCAGTATTTGAGTTATGGATGTATGGATGTATGTATGCATGGATGTATGGAT
>NW_016973029.1:0-278 GCF_001483705.2 Eufriesea mexicana
CTGGGAGGCCAGTAATGGTGATAGTGGCACGTTTGCTTTAGCTAGGGTACGTTTGGTCAGGATGGCTTTGACTTTTGGTTTATACACTGCTATTCGGACTATTTCAACGTTCTATATTGTCTTGCTATACTCTGCTTAGCACTCGTGTGGTCAGTAATATCGGTCGTGGCACGTCAGTTTTTGTTGCGTTACGTCCGCTTATGTTACGCTTGGTTAGGTTAGGATAGGATAGCTTTGACTTTTGTGCTATACAATGCTATTCAGTGGATTTCTGCGCT
>NW_016973030.1:0-1125 GCF_001483705.2 Eufriesea mexicana
TCCAACGAAAGCAGTGTATAGTGCGAAGTCGGAGCTATCCCGTCCTAACCTGACCAAATCTAATGTAACCAAACGTAATATAACTAAACTTTGCATGCCGCGACCATTATTGCTGGCCTCCCCAGGGCCATGCAGAACATATTACAGGAGACTAGGCTGCAGGAGTACATCGAATCGCAGTGCACAGCAAAAAAATCAAAGCAACCCTAACCTATACTATATCAACGTGGACTAACCGAACGTAACCAAACCCAACCAAACATGTCGCCACCACTATTTCTGGCCTCACCAGAGTGAAGCAGAACAATTTGGAGCACAGTAGAACGCAGAAATCCACCGAATAGCGGTTTACAGCGCAAAACTCAAAGCTACCCTGTCATAACCAATTCTGACGTTACCAGACGAAGCCTATCAAAGCCTATTGTGCCACGACCACTCTTTCTGACCTACCCAGATTTCAGCAGAGTATAGCAGAACAAAATAGCGCGCAGGAAGCCACCGAATAGCAGTGTACAGCACAATATTCAGAGTTATCCTCTCCTAACCTAGCCAAACGTAGCACATTCAAACGTAACCTAACTCAACCTGACATGTAGAGACCACTATTGCTGGACCCAAAAATACATGCAGAATGTACAAGAGCTCAGTAGTGTGCCGAAGTACACCGCATTGCTGTGAATAGCTCAGAAGCCGTAAAAATCGTAACCAAACCTATCCTAACCCAACCCAACAGAACTTGGTATAGCTCAATATAACGCAACGCGACCACTGCTCCTGGCCTCCCCAGAGCCAAGCAGAATGTAGCAGAGCTCAGTAAATCACAGAAGTCCAACGAAAAAATGTGTGCAGCACGAAACACAAAGCAATCCTAACCATACATATCCTAACCTGATCTAACCAATCGTAATAAACCTCTACCTAACTTGCCACGGCCACTATTACTATCCTGGCCAAATCTCAGCAGAGCATACTAGAGCAACGTAGAGCGCGAAAATCCACCGTATAGCATTGTAAAGCGCAGAAGTCGAAGATATCCTAACTTAACCTGAAATAACCTCACAAAACCGAACGCAGCACATCTCAACATAATGCGCCGCGACCACTGCTCATGGCATTCCCTGAGCC
>NW_016973031.1:0-270 GCF_001483705.2 Eufriesea mexicana
TTCAGTGCACAGCACAAAAGCAGATACCACCAGAACCAGACTTAACTCAACCAAACCTAAGCGCACGTAACCTAACCAAACCAAACGTGCCACGACCGCTATTGCTGACCTCCCCAGAGACAAGTAGAGGCTAGTAAAGCAGTGTATAGCACGAAAGTCAAAGCTACCATACCCTTACCAGCCACACCCAACATAGCCGTGCGCAGTCTAGCTCAGCCTAACCTGCCGAGACCACAACTGATGGCCTACGCAGGCCCTAGCGGAGAACAA
>NW_016973032.1:0-556 GCF_001483705.2 Eufriesea mexicana
GCGCCAATAGAATCTTTCCTCCTTATTTGTGCAAGAAAGTTACCAAACCACGATATTAGTCGATAATGTAAATAAAATTGAATTTTCGAGGCAGATTCTATAGCATTGCAATCTCTATAGCACACCAATAGTATCTTTCCCCTTATTAATACAGGACAGTTTGCTCACCACTATATTAGCCGAAAATGTCAATAAAATTGAATATTCCTGGCAGCTTCTATAGCACTGCAATGGCTATAGCGCGCCAATAGAATCTTTCCTCCTCATTTATGCATGGAGATTAGCTCGCCACGATATCAGCCGAAAATGTCAAAAAAATTGAATGTTCCAGACTGCTTCTATAGCATTACAGTGGCTATAGCGCGCCAATAGAATCTTTGCTCCTCATTTATGCATGGAGATTAGCTCGCCACGATATCAGCCGAAAATGTCAAAATAAAAAAATTGTATGTTCCAGGTTGCTTCTATAGCATTACAGTGGCTATAGCACGGTAACAGTATCTTTCCTCCATATTTACACAAGAAAGTTATCTCACCACGATATTAGTCGAAAATG
>NW_016973033.1:0-344 GCF_001483705.2 Eufriesea mexicana
ATCATAACAGAACGTAACGTAGCTCAACCTAACGTGACGCGAATACTATTGCTGGCCTCCCCAGAGGCAGGCAGAACGTATTAGTGGGGAGCGGAACGCAGAAGTCCATAGAAGCGCAGTGCGTATTAGAAAACTCAAAGCTGCCCAAACCTAACCAAAACGAACAGAACATAACCAAACATGGCATAACTCAAACTGACGTGCCGAAACCGCTATTGCTGCCCTTCCCAGCCCGAGTCAGGACGTACTAGGGCACAGCAGAGCGCAGATATCCACCGAACAGCAGTGTACAGCGCAAAGGTTAAAGCTATTAGAACCAAACTTAGCCCAACCCAACCTAACCT
>NW_016973034.1:0-512 GCF_001483705.2 Eufriesea mexicana
AAGTCGGAGCAATCCTGACCAGGCATAACCTAACACAACCTAATCCAACGTTGCCTAACACAAAGCAACGTGCCGCGCCCACACTTCCTAGCGTACCCAGGACCAAGCATAATATTGCAGAGCACAGTCGAGCGCATAAATCCTCCGAACAGCAGTGTATAGCACTAAAGTCAAAGATAACAAGACTGAGCACGACATAATCCAACCTAACCGAACGTAATATAACCCAACCTAACATGCCGAGACCGCTATCGCTGGAGCGCCAGAGCCGAGCAGGAAATATTGGAACAAAGCAGAACGCAGAAATCCACGGATAGCAGAGAATAGCACAAATGTCTGAAAAATCATATCCTATCCACACCAAAGGTAATACACCTGGACGTTCCGTAGCTCAACCTAACGAGCCGAGACCACTATTCCTGGCCACCCCAGAGCTAAGCAGGACATATTGAAGCACACTGATGCGCAGAAGTCCACCGAATGGTAGTGTATAGCACAAAATGAAGAGCTAC
>NW_016973035.1:0-1012 GCF_001483705.2 Eufriesea mexicana
TGGTGGAAAGTAGAGCGCAGAAGTACATAGAAAGGAATTACATGCCAGAAAAGTCAAGGCTATACTTACCTGTCCCAAACCAACCTAACATAAGCAAACGTAACCCGACTCAAACTAACTTACCCAGACCACTATTCCTGGCCTCCCCAGAACCAAGCAGGGCGGAATAGAGCACAGTAGAGCGCAGAAATCCACCGAATGACAGTCTATGCCAAGATAGTTGAACATATCCAAATCTAACCCAAACAAGCATATCCCAACCAAACGTAACCTGACAAAACCGAACTTGCCTAAACCACTATAGCGGGCCTACTCAAAGCCAGGCAAAGCGCATTAGGGCACAGTATATCACAGTAATCCTCCGAACAGCTGTGTACGGCACAAAAGACAAATCTACCCTCTCCAATCTTAACCAAACGTAACACAACCAAACGTAGCCTAACTCAACCTAACGTGCCGAGACCACTATTGCTAGCATTTTCAGTATCAAGCAGAACATACCATAGCACAGTAGAGCGCACAAATCCACAGAATAGCAGTGTATACCACGCAAGTCAAAGCTATGCGAGCATACCCCAGGCTAACGTAACATAACTAAGCTTAGCCTAACTCAAACTAACGTGCCGAGATCACTATTGCTGGCCTCCCCAGAGACAAGCAGAGCATACTAGAGAAAAGTATATCGTAGAAATACGCCGCATAGCAGTGTATAGCACAAAAGTCAAAGCTATCCTATCCTGACATCTCCAAACCTATTATAACCAAACGCAACGTAACATAACCTAACATGCCGAGACAACTATTGCTGGATCCCCAGAGCCAAGTAGTATATACTAGAGAACAGCAGAGCGCAGAAAGCCTCCAAAGTGCAGCGAATATCAGAGATGCCAAAAATATCCTCACCGTACCTGACCACACTTAACCTAATCGAACGTATAAGTACTAACCTGATCGCGCCGCGACCTCTCTTGCTGGCGTCCCCGGAGGCAAGAAGGGTGTGACAGTGCACAAT
>NW_016973036.1:0-1028 GCF_001483705.2 Eufriesea mexicana
GCAAGGAAGTTAGCTCACAACGATATTAGTCGAAAATGTCAATAAAATTGAATTTTCCAGGAAATTCTATAGCGTTGCAATGGTAATAGTACGCCAATAGGATCTTTCCTCCTCATTTATGCAAGATAGTTAGCTCACCACGATATTAGTCGAAAATGTCAATAAAATTGAATTTTCCAGGAAATTCTATAGCGTTGCAATGGTAATAGTACGCCAATAGGATCTTTCCTCCTCATTTATGCAAGATAGTTAGCTCACCACGATATTAGTCGAAAATGTCAATAAAATTGAATTTTCCAGGAAATTCTATAGCGTTGCAATGGTAATAGTACGCCAATAGGATCTTTCCTCCTCATTTATGCAAGATAGTTAGCTCACCACGATATTAGTCGAAAATGTCATTAAAATTGAACTTTCAAGCCATATTCTATAGCATTGCGACGGCTATTGCATGCAAAGAGGTTCTTTCCTCCTTACTTACGCATTGAAGCTAGCACACCACGATATTAGTCGAAAATGTCAACAAAATTGTATTTTCCAGCCGCAAACTGTATCATTGCAATGGCTATAGCACGCCCATAGAATCTCTCCTCCATATTTATGCAAGAAAGATTGCTCGCCAAGATATTTGTCGAAAATGTCTATACTATTGAATTTTCCAGCCAGACAGTTTAGCAATGCAATGGCTATAGCACGCCCATAGAATCTCTCCTCCATATTTATGCAAGAAAGATTGCTCGCCAAGATATTTGTCGAAAATGTCTATACTATTGAATTTTCCAGCCAGACAGTTTAGCAATGCAATGGCTATAGCGCGCCAATGGAATCTACCATCCTTATTTATGCAAGAAGGTTAGGTCACCACAATATTAGTAGAAAATGTAAATAAAATTGAACTCTCCAGGCAGATTCTATAAATTGCGAATGCTGTAGCACGCGAATTGAATCTTACCTCCTTATTTATATAAGAAAGTTAGCTCACCACGATATTAGTCGAAAATGTCATTAAATTTAAATTTTCCAACCAC
>NW_016973037.1:0-286 GCF_001483705.2 Eufriesea mexicana
ATCCATACATGCATCCATACATATATCTATACATACATACATACATACATACATACATACATACATAAATACATTCACACACCCATACAACCATACATCCATACAATCATACATACATACATTCATACATCCATATATGCATTCATACATGCATATATACATACGACCTTACATCCATCGATGCATCCATTGTTCCACCCATCCATTCACCCACACTTCAGTTCATCCACCCATCCATTCAGCCACCCGCACATGCATACAGACATACATCTATCCTTCCATACTT
>NW_016973037.1:298-1668 GCF_001483705.2 Eufriesea mexicana
TCCCATCCACACGTCCATCGATCCGTACATACATACATGCATACATTCATCCACCAATCCATCCATCCATCTATACATCCAGATATACATCAATACATACAACCATCCATCCACGCATACATACAAATGTACAACCAAACATCCACAAACCCGTACATCCCTTCATTCGTGCATCATTAATTCCATACATCCATACATCCATACATCCACATATTCATACATAAATCCATCCATAAATACATACGTCCAAGCATCTATTCATCCATCCACACATCCATCCATTCATCCATCCATCCATAAATGCATCCATTCATAAATACGTCCATCCATACATCCATCCATCCATCCATCCATACATACATCGATACACGCATCCATACGATCATCAATCCATACATACATCCATATAATCATACATACATACATATATACATCCACACATCCATATATCCATAAATCCATCAATCCGTACTTCCGTCCATCGATACATCCATCCATCCATACATCCATACATACATCAATACATACATCCATACAACCATACATCCATACATCCATACATACATACATCCATACATACATACATCAATACATACATATATCTATACATCCATACATACACCCATACATACATCCATACATACATCCATACATCCGTCCATCCATACATCCATCCAATCATTCATCCATCCACCCATACATCCATACATATATACATCCATACCTTCATCCATCCATACATACATCCATTCAATCATCCATCCCTCCATACAAACATACATCCATACATCCATACACCCATACATCCATACATATATACAACCATACATCCATACATCCGTACAAATATCCATGCATACATCCATCCACCGATGCGTCCATCCATCCATCCATTCATACATAAATCCATCCATAAGTACATCCATCTAGACATCCATTCATCCATGCATACATTCGTCCATCCATCCATCCATCCATAAATGCATCCATCCATACATACGTCCATCCATACATCTATCCATCCATAAATCCATACATACATAGACACATGCATCCATACGTTCATCCTTACACACATCCATTCATACATACATCCATACATCCACACATCCATATATCCATAAATCCATCAATCCGTACTTCCGTCCATCGATACACCCATTCATCCATACATCCATACATACATCAATACTTACATCCATCCATCCATACATCCATACATATATCCATCCATACATCCATGCATACATTCATACATACATCCATACAAGCATCCGCACGTACATCCATACAACCATACATTCATTCATCCATACATCTGTACATAAATACATTCATACATCCATATATCCTGCCATCCACACATACAA
>NW_016973038.1:0-218 GCF_001483705.2 Eufriesea mexicana
TTATTCTCTCGCAAGTAGATGGCTGTGCTTGCCATTGGATAGAAGGCGTTAGGCGGACTATTCTCCAAGCTATAGCAGGTTATAGATTTAGAATAGACCTATTCCCTGGCATGTAGATGGCTGTACTTGCCATTGGTTGAAGGCGTTAGGCGACCTATTCACCAAGCTATATCAGATTATATATTTTGAATAGGCCTATTCCCTGGCAAGTAGACGGC
>NW_016973039.1:0-243 GCF_001483705.2 Eufriesea mexicana
CAGATTGTCCCCGGGAAGGCCAGCACTAGTGGCTCCGACACGTTATGTTGTGTCAGGTTACGGTAGGTTAGCCCGAGTTAGGACATGTTTGCGTGGTATACCTTTAACTTTTGTGCTATAGAAAACTCTTCGGTGAACTTCTGGGATCCACTGTACTCCAGTAGATCCTGCTTGGCCCTGGGGATGGCATAAATAGCTGCGTCGGCTGATTAAGTTGAGTTAGGCTATCTTTGGCTATGTTCT
>NW_016973040.1:0-652 GCF_001483705.2 Eufriesea mexicana
GCGTGGTATACCTTTAACTTTTGTGCTATAGAAAACTCTTCGGTGAACTTCTGGGATCCACTGCACTCCAGTATATCCTGCTTGGCCCTAGGGATGGCATAAATAGCTGCGTCGGCTGATTAAGTTGAGTTAGGCTATCTTTGGCTATGTTCTGTTTGTTTGGGTTAGGTTTGGGCAGCTTTGACTTTTAGGATATACACTGCGAAACTACAGATTTCTGTGTTCTACTCTCCACTAACGTCATCTGCTCGGCTCTGCGGTTGGCCACGAATAGTTGTCGTGGCAATATTGGCTGGGTTATGTACGATTGGACAGGTTAGGAGTGGATTGCTTTGACTTTAGTGATATTTCCTGCTATTAGGTGGAGTCCTGCGCCGTACAGTCCTCTAATATTGTCAACTTGGCTCTGGGAAGACCAGGAGTTGTGGTCTCGGCACGTTACGTTGAGTCAGGTTACGCTCGGTTACGTAACGTCGGGTTGGGCTATGTTTTGTGCGGGTAGCTTCAGCTTTTGCTCTGTATGTCCTGCTTGGTCTGAGGGGGAGGGGGCGGAGCAACAGCTGTCACGGGACGTTAGGTTGAGTTATGGTATATTCGGTTATGTTCTGTTGGTTTGTGTTAGGTTTGTGTGTCTTTGACTTTTCTGATATAC
>NW_016973041.1:0-473 GCF_001483705.2 Eufriesea mexicana
TGCCGAGACCACTATTGCTGGCCTTCCCAGTTCCATGCTGATAATATTATAGCAGGTCAGGGAGCAGGAATCTTCCTAATAGCAGACTATAACACTAAAGTCAAAGCCATCCTCTCCTAACCTAACCAACCGTAACATAACCAAACATTTCCAAACACAAACTAACGTGTCGCGACCACTATCGCTGTCCTCCCCAGAGCCAATCGGAACACGTTAGTGCAGCGTAAACTCAGAAATCCACGTAATCGCTGTGAAGATCAGAAAAGTCGATGCTACCCAAGCGTAATTCAAACCAACAGGAGAAAGCCGAACAAAGCCTGACGTAATGTAACGTGCCGAGATCGCCATTGCTGCCATCCCCAGGGCCAAGCAGGGCATTCTAGATCACGGTAGAGCGTAGAAATCAATCTAAGAGAAGCCTACAGCACAAAAAATGAAGCAATCCTGACAAAACTTAACCTAACCCTACCTGA
>NW_016973042.1:0-326 GCF_001483705.2 Eufriesea mexicana
ACCTGACCTGTCCTCTCCTGACCTAACCTGACCTGGCTCGAACTGACCTGTCTGATCTGGCCTGACCTGACCTGATTTGAACTGCCCTGGCCTGACCAGAAGAGACCTGACCTGACCTGACAAAATTGATCTGACCTGACCTGCCCGACCATGCTGGATCTGACCTCATCTCACCTGTCCCGAGCAGTCCCGACCTGACTTGACCTAACCTGAACTGACCGGACCATGCCTGACCTGGCCTGACCTGAACTGACCTGACCTGACCTGACCTGATTTGGCCTGTCTTCTCCTGACCTGAACTGAACTGACCTGACCTGCGCGGAAGA
>NW_016973043.1:0-1036 GCF_001483705.2 Eufriesea mexicana
TTATACTACGTTTGGTTAGTTTAGCTTGGCGGTAGGCGTGACTACTGTGCTATACACGGCTATTCGTTGGATTTCAGTTTTCTACTGCACCCTAATATGTTCTACTTGGATGTGGAGATCACAGCAATAGTTGCCTCATCACGTTGTATTGAGATACACTACGTTTGGGTGGGTTAGGTAAGGTCAGGTTAGGTTTGGTTATCTTTCACTTGTGTGCTATGTAGTGCAATGCTGCGGATCTCTGCGCTCTACAGTGTTCTAACATTTTCTGCTTGGCTCTGAGGAGCCCAGCAATATTGGTCTCGACACCTTAGGCTGAGTTATGTTACGTTCGGATTGCTTAGGCTAGGTTAATTTCGGCAGGGACAGCTTTGACTTTCGCGCTACAAACTGTTGTTCAGTGGAACTCTGCGCTCATTTGTGCTCTACTATATTCTGCTTGCCTCCTGGTATGCCAGAAGCAGCAGTCGAGGACGTGTGTGATGAGCCATGCTACGTTTGGGTGGGTTAACTTGGGTCAGGTTATGCTAAGATAACTACGGCTTTTGTGCTATTCATTACCATGCGGCGGACCTCTGCGCACTGCTGCACCCTATTAGATGCGGCTTGCCTATGTGGAGACCAGCAATGGAGGCCTCGTCATGTTGGATTGAGTTATGTTGCGTTTGGTTATGTCACGTCTGGCTATGCCAGGATAGGCCACTTTGACTTTTGTGCTGTACACAGCGCTTCGGCGGATTTCTGCGCACTAATTGCTCTAATATGCTTTGCTTGGCACCGTGGCGGCTATTAATATAGGTAGCGGAATGCTATGTTGTGGTAGGCCACGTATGGTTAGGTTAGGTGTTGTCGTATTAAGTTAGGACATCTTTGCCTTGTGCACGATACACTGCAATGCGGTTGATTCCTGCGCTATACTGTGCTCTAGTGCATTCTGCTTGGCTCTGTGTAGGCCACCAATAGTATCCTCGGCGCGATAGTATGGGTTATACTACGCTCGGTTATGTTACGTTATGCTAGGTTAGGACACGATAGC
>NW_016973044.1:0-830 GCF_001483705.2 Eufriesea mexicana
CTCATGCATAAAATATTGTAAATTTATAGTTGTTCTATCAAAAGTTACTATTGATTTCATTGAAATAGGAAGAAAATTATACATACTTACTTTTTTTATGCATTTAACACCTTTAGTAATTCTAGATAAATTAATTCCTTTTTAATTAATTAATTTGTAATGATTATTGCATAGAGGGTGTGATGCAATTATAAAAATTCATGAATTAATTACTGAAACGTAGGATTTGTTAATTTTCCACTGCCGAATTAATTTATTAGCATAATAACCGATTCAAATTCAAGCGCCTTCGATCAGCGCCATCTATGATTTGGGCTCAAAAATCAAGAAAGTGATAGGAATACAGAATAGGCAAGGAGGTCGTCGGTGAGCAGGTCACGTGACAGACAGGGACAGAGAGAGGTATAGAAAAGGACAGAGGGCGCTGGCAGTGAAACATTAATTAATTACTCAATTTCCGTAATTAATTTATGAACTTTTATAATTTAATTGTAAAGCTGGAACTTCAGGCTACATTCTTATATAATTTTCGTAAAGAATTTAATTCTAAATTGTTAGCTATTAATTTTTGTTTGATGGCGTCTATGATTTCGTAACGGCGACCATTACGATCTTTCGTGAAAATATTTAATACTAAACGAAACTAGAATCAAAATGTGAACAAAAGTGATATGAGAAGATTCGCAAGAACATTGTTTTTCTAATGAGTGCATAAAGATTCACAAATTAATTGCGTAAAGGATAGTAATTAACGAAAACCCAATGGCGTCTTCGACAACAATTCAAACACTCCGTAGAATAATAATTAATAATTAATTAATTAGGGACAA
>NW_016973045.1:0-999 GCF_001483705.2 Eufriesea mexicana
CGGAAAATTCAATTTAATTGACATTTTCGACTAATATCGTTGTCAGCTAACTTTCTTGCATAACTGAGGATGAAATAACTTATTTGCGTGCAATAGCCATTGCAGTGCTATAGAATCTGGCTGGAAAATTGAATTTTTTTGACATGTTCCCCTTATATTGTGGTGACCGAACTTTCTTGGGAATATAAGGAGGAAAGATACTGCTGTCGCGCTATAGTCATTGCGATGCTATAGAATCTGGATGGAAAATTCAACTTTATTGACATTATCGATTGCTATCGTGGTGACCGAACTTTCTTGCATATAGAAGGAGGAAAGGTTCAACTGGCGTACTATAGTCATTGGAATCCTATAGAATCTGGCTGGAAAATTCAATTTTATTAACATTTTAGATTAATATCGTGGTGAGCTAACATTCTTGCATAAATAAGGAAGAAATATCCTATTGGCGTGCTATAGCCATTTCAATGCTATAGAACCAGGCTGGGAAATTCAGTTTTATAGACATTTTCCATTAATATCGTGGTAAGCTAACTTTCTTGCATAAATAACTAAATAAGGGAGAAATATCCTATTGGCGCGCTGTAGCCAATTCAATGATATAGAACCTGGCTGGAAAATTAAATTTTGTTCACATTTTCTGCTAATATTGTGGTGACGTAACATTCTTGGACATATAAGTAAGAAAGATTCCACTGTCGCGCTATAGTCATTACGATGCTATAGAATCTGGCTGGAAAATACACTTTTATTGACATTATCGACTACAATCGTGGTGACCTAACTTTCTTTCATATAGAAGGAGGAATGGTTCTACGGGCGTACTATAGTCACTGCAATGCTACAGAATCTGGCCGGAAAACTCAATTTAATTGACATTTTCGACTAATATCGCTGTCAGCTAAAATTCTTGCATAATTAAGGAAGAAATTCTCAATTGGCGCTATATATCCACTGCAATGCTACAGTATCTGGCCGGAAAATTCAGAATTATTCACA
>NW_016973046.1:0-324 GCF_001483705.2 Eufriesea mexicana
GGCGGCAAGCGATGGCGAGCCGAAGACGAGCCGCTTGTTTGTGACCGACCGGGTGACCGGAACTGTTTTCACGGTAGATACCTGGTCAGACCTGTGCGTGTTTCCGCGATCGCGGCTAAACGGTCGGCGATAAAGGACAGTCTATGAGCTGTACGCGGCGAACGGCTTGACAATCCCGATCTACGGTTACGTCACGTTCCGCCAAAATTTCGGACTGAGGCGGGAATTTTCGTGCAGGTTCGTAATTGCCGTCGTCACGATTCCGATGATCGGTACCGATTTCCTGAACTTTTTCAACCTTCTCGTCGACCTGCGCACAAAGAG
>NW_016973047.1:0-1050 GCF_001483705.2 Eufriesea mexicana
GACAACAGACCACCCCTGCCGTTGGAATAATCTGCTCAATCAAGACTCAAATTCCCTTGCAATTCTAAAATGCAAAGGACAGGTCGATTCTCCCTCAAGATGTTAACAATTGGCGTAGCAGTACTAAGTACAGTGACCATCACATTATGTAGAAGGCTTATGACTGCGAATATCTACATTTGACAGTACGAAGCTGAGTACTTCCACTGTATCCGCTGTATTTTTCCGTACACTTATGAATTACACCCGATAGCAATTATATAATCGTCAACGGATGTATCAAATATCGGTATCGGTAGTGATGTAATCAAATGACAATACAGTATCGAGTTTAGCCCTGTACACAATACTGTAGCCACTGCGCTATTGTGTTCGCTGAACACATCAGTACGTCAGCAATTGTGGAATGATCAATCGATTGTGCAAATTCCGCTGAAGTCAGTGACATACGTGAATACAGTACTGTGTATGGCCATCAACACAGCACCGTAGAAGTAGAGTAATCTCTTCGCTGGTCACGTAAGTTCATCAGCAATTGTAAAACGGTAAATGGATAAAGCAATTGTCCCTGGAGATGTTAACATACCTGAATACGTTGCTGAGTGTCGCCATCAGCAGTGCACTGTAGTCGTTTGGCTAATACATTCACTGGCGATTTAAATTATGTAGCAATTCTAGAATGACGAAAATGTAGCTCGAGATATTAGCAATTTCCGAAACAGTACTGATTTTGTCCATCATAAAGGCACTGCTGACGTTGGAATGATTTGTTCACTAACGATTGAAATTCCACACCCATTCCAGCCTAATTCACATATATACCAGCTGTGGCTTGATATATTTATAATTGACAGTGCGGTATCTAGCAAATCCACCGGCAGAACACTATAGCCGTTGAGTTAATCTGTTCAATGGCAATTTAAATACTACATCAATTCTAGAATGACAAAGGATACATCCATTAGCGCTCATAATGTTAGCAGCAGGCAAAACAGTACATAGAACAGTCATCAGCTCAGTACTGCAGAATTTCTATTAATTTCATCACTG
>NW_016973048.1:0-569 GCF_001483705.2 Eufriesea mexicana
TGCTACACACCGCAATGCGCTGGAATTATGTGCTCTGCTGTGCTCTGGTATATTCTTTATGGCTCGGCGCAGGCCAGCAATGGTGGACTCGGCACGTTTGGTTGCGCTCTACTACGTTCGGTTATGTTACGTTTGTTGAGGTTAGGGTGGGATAGTTCTGACTTTTGTACTATACACGTCCGTCCACAGATATCTGCGACCTACTGCGCTCTAATATTTTCTGCTTGGCCCTGGCGAGACCAGCACTAGTGGTCTGGTCGCGTTAGGCTTAGCCTGGCTACGTTTGTATATGACAATTTTGTTTATGCTAGGACAGAATAGCTCAGACTTTTGTGCCGCTCAAAGCTATTCGTTGTATTTCTGCGCCATGCTGCGCTCTAATATGTTCTGCTTGGCTCTGGTGTCGCCAGAAATAATTGTCTCGGCACGTTAGGTTGAGTTATGTTACGTTTCGTTAGTGTAGGTTAGGATGGCTTGGTTAGGACTTCTCTGGCTTTTAAGCTATAAACCGCTATTCGGTAGAATTCTGCGCTCTACATTGCTCTACTCTATTCTGTTGGTCTCTGTGG
>NW_016973049.1:0-679 GCF_001483705.2 Eufriesea mexicana
CTCATCTGACCTGACCTGACATGACCTGACCTGACCTAACCTCACCTGACCTCACCTCACCTGCACTGACCGGACTGATCTGACCCGACCTGATGTGACCTGACCTGACCTGACGTGACCTGACCTGACCTGGCCTAACCTGAACTCACCTGAACTGACCTTACCTGACCTGACATTACCTGAACTGACCTGACCCTTCCCGACTTTAACCGGCCTTACCTGACCTGACATGACCAGACATGATCTGGCCTGGCCTGACCTCACCAGACTTGAACTGACCTGACATGACCTGACCTGACATGACCTGACCTGGCCAGGCCTGAACTAACCTGAACTGACCTTGCCTGACCTGACATTACCTGACCTGACCTGACCTGTCCTGACTTTTACCGGCCTTACCTGAACTGACCTGACCGGACATAACCGGACTGATATGACCTGACCTGACCTGACCTGACCTGGCCTGACCTGGCCTGACCTGAACTGACCTGAGCTGACATTACATGACCTGACCTTACCCGACCTGACATTACCTGACCTGACCTGACCAATTAACCTGCCTTACCAGAGCTGACCTGTCCTGACTGACTTGACCTGACCTAACCTGACCTGACCAGACCTGGGCTGACCTTACCTGACTGACCTGACCTGACATTATATGATCTGGCCTGACCTGAAC
>NW_016973050.1:0-483 GCF_001483705.2 Eufriesea mexicana
ACAGTTTCGACTAATACCGTGGTGAGAAAATTTTGTTGCATAAATAAGGAGGAAAGGTTCTAAGGGCATGCTATAGCCATTGCAATGCTATTGAATCTGACTGAAAAATTCAATATTGTTGACATTTTCGTCTAATATCGTTGTGAGCTGATTCTGTTGCGTAAATAAGGAGGAAAGATTCTATTGGCATTCTATAGCCATTGCAGTGTAATAGAATCTGACAGGAAATTCCAATTCTATTGACATTTTCGACTAATATCGTGATGAGACAATTTTCTTGCATAAATAAGGAGGAAAGATTCTATTGGCATTCTATAGCAGTTGCAATGCTCTAGAATTTGCCTGGAAAATTCAATTCTGTTGATATTTTCGACTAATATCGCTGTGAGCTAATTTCGTTGCATAAATAAGGAGGGAAGGTTCTACTCGCATGCTATAGCCATTCCAGTGTATTAGAATCTGACTGGAAAATCCAATTCTATT
>NW_016973051.1:0-262 GCF_001483705.2 Eufriesea mexicana
AAGTGCAGCCATCTACTTGCCAGAGAATATGTCTATACAAAATCTATAATCTGTTATAGCTTGATGAATAGAACGCCTAATGCCTTCATTCCATGGCAAGTACAGCCATCTACTTGCCAGAGAATAGATCTTTTCAAAATCTATAATCTGTTATAGCTTGGCGAATAGGGCGCCAACCGCCTTCAATCCAATGGCAAGTACAGACATCTACTGGGCAGAATATAGGTCTATTTAAAATCTATGACATGTTATCGCTTGGTGA
>NW_016973051.1:313-615 GCF_001483705.2 Eufriesea mexicana
TCTATTCAAAATCTATAACCTGTTATAGCTTGGTGAATAGATCGCCTAACGCCTTCAATCCAATGGCAAGTACAGCCGACTACTTGCCAGAGAGTAGGCCTTTTCAAGATATATAATCTGTTGTAGATTGGTGAATAGATCGCCAACCGCCTTCAATCCAATGGCAAGTACAGACATCTACTGGGCAGAAAATAGGTCTATTCAAAATCTAAAACATGTTATCGCTTGGTGAACAGACAGCCTAGCGCCGTCAATCCAATGGCAAGTACAGCCATCTACTTGCCACAGAATAGATCTATTCA
>NW_016973052.1:0-567 GCF_001483705.2 Eufriesea mexicana
CTCGACCGGTGGGATGCGAGCAATAGAGTCAGTGGCACGTTAGGTTGAGTTTGCCTACGGTAGGCTATATTATGTTCGTCTGGGCTAGGTTTGGATACTTTTGACTTTTCTGCTGTACAATGCGATCCTATGGATTTCTGCGCCCTCCTCTCCTCTAATATTTTCTGCCTTTCCTCGTGGACGCCAGGAATCATGCTGTCGGCACGTTTGGTTGTGTTACGTTATGCTTTGTTAGGTTATATTTGGTTAAGTTTGGCCGAGACATCTTTGACTTTTGTGCTGTACACTACCATTCGGACGATTTCAGAGTTCTACGTTGCTCTGCTATACTCTGCTTAGCTCTCGTGAGGCCAGCAGTAGCGGTCGTGGCACGGGGGTTGGGATAACGTTACGACTGCTTATGTTGCGTTTGGTAAGGATAGGATAAGATTGCTTTGCCTTCTGTGCTGTACACTGGTATTGGAATATTGGGTGGATTTCCGCGCTCTACTGAGCTCAAGCATACTCTAATTGACTCTGGGGAGGCCAGCAGTATTTGTCTCGGCCTGTCATGTCAAGTTGAGTTTC
>NW_016973053.1:0-518 GCF_001483705.2 Eufriesea mexicana
GTTGACTTCTGCGCTTTACTGTTCTCCAGTATATTCTGCTTGGTACTGCGGAGGCCAGAAATAGAGGTCGCAGTTCTTTATGTTGAGATAGGCTGCGTATGGTTGTGTTACGATTATTAATGTAAGGATAGGTTTTGATTGACATTGTGCTATACAGTGCAATGCGGCGGAATTCTGCGCTCTACTCTGCTCGAGCATATTCTGCTAGGGTCTGTGGGGGCCAGAGATAGTGGTCGCGGGACGTTACGTTGTATTATGTTACTTTTGTTTCTGTTACGATTGACTATGTTAGGATAGCACGAATTACAACTTTGTGCTCTACAGTGCAATGCGGCAGATTTCTGCGCTGAACTGTGCTCAAGCATAATCTGCTTCGCTCCCGGGATGTCAGCAATAGTGTCCTCGGCACATTGGTTTGGGTAAAGTCACGTATGTTTATGCTTCGTTTGGTTAGGTTAGGACACGGTAGCCTTGACTTTTGTGTTATACACTGCTTTTCGGGGGATTTCTGCGCTCTA
>NW_016973054.1:0-247 GCF_001483705.2 Eufriesea mexicana
TGCTGAGATGTAATATGCTCTGCTTGACTCACGGGAGGCCAGGAACTGTGGTCTCGGACCACATACTGGATTATATATTATATATAAGCATACGTAACCTGAGTTAACCGAAACAATCCAAACGTAGCCTAAGCCAGCATATGGTGCACAGACCACTATTGCTGTCTTTCCCACGGCCAAGCTGAACATATCAAATCAGTGGAGCGTAGAAGTCCTGCGAATAGCAGTGAATAGCGCAAAAGTCAAA
>NW_016973055.1:0-418 GCF_001483705.2 Eufriesea mexicana
AAAGACAAAGCCATCCGAACCCAGCTATGACCAACACAACCTAACCAAACGTAGCACAACTCAACATAACGTACCCCGAGCGCTATTGACGGCCCCGCCATGGCAAAGTAGAATGTAGTATAGCATAGTAGAGGGCAGAAACCTGCTGAATAACTGTGTGTCGTGTGAAAGTCAAACCTACACTAACAGAACCTTACTCAACATTACATAACCAAACGCAAAAAATTCAATCCTAACGTGCAAAGGCCACTATTGCTAGCTTCCACAGAGCAATGCAGGGGATACTAGATCAGAGTAAGGCGGAGAGATCCGCTGAAGAGTAGTGCATAGCACAAACGTGAAATCCATGCAATCTTAACGTGACCAAACGTAACGTTACCGAGCGCAACATAACTCAACCTAACGTGAGCAGACCTAC
>NW_016973056.1:0-344 GCF_001483705.2 Eufriesea mexicana
TGGCTGGAAAATTCAATTTTACTGACATTCTCGACCAATATCGTTGTGAGCTATCTTCCTTGCATAGGTAAAGAGGAAAGATCTTTTTGTCGTGATATAGCCATGGCAATACTATAGGATCTGGCTGGCAAATTCAATTTTGTTGACATTTTCGACTAATATCGTGGTTATCTAACTTCCTTGCGTAAGTAAGTAGGAAATATGGATTTTGAGTGCTGTAGCCACAGCAATGGTATAGATTGTGGCTGGAAAATACAATTTTGTTGGCATTTTCGACTAATATCGTGGTGAGCTAACTTTCTTGCACTAATAAGGAGGAAAGATTCAATTGGTTTGCTATAAGC
>NW_016973056.1:468-1418 GCF_001483705.2 Eufriesea mexicana
TAGCGATTGCAGTCCTGTAGAATTTGGCTGGAAAATCCAATTTTATTTACATTTTCGCCTAACATCGATGTGAGCTAACTTTCTTGCATAAATAAGGAGGAACGGCTCTATTGGCGTGCGATGGGCATTGCAAAGCAATAGAATCTTCGTGGAAAATTCAATTTTATTGACATTTTCGACTGATATCGTGGTGAGCTAACTTCCTAGCATAAGTAAGGAGGAAAGATGCTTTTTGAGTTCTATAGCCATTGCAACGTTATAGAATGTGGCTGGAAAATACAATTTTGTTTACATTTTCGACTAATATCGTGGTGAGCTAACTTTCTTGCACTAACAAGAAGGCAAGATTCTATTGGTGTGCTATAGGCATTGCAAAGTTATAGTATCGTCCAGGAAAATTCGATTTTATTGACATTTTCGGCTAATATCGGGGTGTGCTAGCTTTCTTGAATAAATAAGGCGGAAAGATTCTATTGGCGTGCTGTTGCCATTGCAACGCTATTGAATCTGTGTGGCAAATACTATTTTATTGTCATTTTCGACTAATTTCGTGGTGAGCTAACTTTCTTGTATAAATAAGAAGGAAAGATTCTATTGGCGTGCTATTGCCATTGCAACGCTATAGAATCTGTATGGCAAATACAATTTTATTGACTTTTTCGACTAATATCGTGGTGAGATAACTTCCTTGCGTAAGTAAGGAGGAAACATTCTGTTGGCGTGCTCTAGTCATTGCAAAGCTATAGAATCTGGAAGGCAAATTCAAATTTATAGTCATTTTCGACTAATATCATGGTGAGCTATTTTTCATGCATAAATAAGGAGGAAGGATTTAATTGACGTGCTATATCCAATGCAATGCTGTAGAATCTGGCTGGGAAATCCATTTTTATTGACATTTTCGGCTAACATCGCTGTGAGCTAACTTTCTTGCGTAAATAAGGAGGAAA
>NW_016973057.1:0-599 GCF_001483705.2 Eufriesea mexicana
TATCAGGAAAGTCAGAGCTATCATTATCAAACATAATCTAACCTAGCATAACGATGCGCAACCTAACTCAACCAAACGTGCCGCGGCCAGTATTGCTGGCAATCTCAGGACCAAGCATGACATAGTAGAGCACACTAGAGCGCAGGAATCCACCGAATAACAGCGTATAGCGGGAAAGACGGAGCCAAACAAACAGACCTAACACAACCCAACCAAACCAAACGCAACACAACCCAACGTAACGTGACGCGACCACTATTCCTCGCATCCCCAGAGTCGAGCAGAGTGTTGCAGAGCGACGTAGATATCAGAAATCCACGGAATAGCAGTGTACGGCACAAAAGTCTAAGCTACCATATTCTAACCTCATCAAACGTGAAACAAGCGCATGTAGCATAACTCAGCGTAACGTGCCGAGACCACCACTCCTGGCCACACCAGCGCCGAGCAGAATATACTAGAGCACAGCAGAGCGCCGAAATCCACCGCAATGCTGTGCAGAAAAATAGAGGACACCCTTACTCAGCATGACCGACCCTAACCTAACCAAACGTAGTGTAACTGAAAATAGCGAAACGAGGCCAATATTGTTGGCCTAC
>NW_016973058.1:0-488 GCF_001483705.2 Eufriesea mexicana
AATGACATCCAAACCTATCGCAAACAAACATAACCTTGCATAACGTGGCAAAATTCAACGCAAAGTGCCACGACCACTATTGTCATCATTCCGCGATTCGAGCAGACTATAGTAGAGCAACGAAGAGCTTAGAAGTCCACCGAATAGCAACGTGTAGCACAAAAGCCAAAGCTACCATATCCTACCCTAACCAACCGTAGCAAAACAAAGCGTAACATAATTCAACATAATGTGTCGAGACCACAGTCGCCGGCCTCAACAGGGCCGAGCAGAAAATATTGGAGGAGTGCAGAGCGCACAAATCCAAAGAATAGCAGTGTATGGCACAAAAGTCAAAGCTATCATCCCCTAACCTAACCAAGCTTAACGTAACCGAACGTAACCCAGAAAAACGTGGGGAGACGTATATTGCTGCCATCCCCAGGGCGAAGCAGTGCATATTAGAGAAGAGTAGAGCGCCGAAATACATAGAATAGCATTGTATAGCA
>NW_016973059.1:0-530 GCF_001483705.2 Eufriesea mexicana
TCTTGCGTAAATAAGGAGGGAAAATTCCGTTGGCGTGCTATGGTCATTGTTGTGCAATGGACTGTGGCCGAAAATCCAATTCTATTGACATTTCGAATAATATCGTGGTGAGCTTAGTTCGTTGCATAGATAAGGAGGAAAGATTCTATTGGCGTTCAATTGCCATCGCAGTGCTATAGAATTGCATGGAAACTACAATTTTATTGACATTGTCGACTAATATCGTGGTGAGCTAACTTTCTAGCATAAGTAACGAGGTAAGATTCTATTGGCCTGCTGTAGCCGTTGTAATGTAACAGAATCTGACTGGAAAATAAAATTTTATTGACATTTTCGGCTAATATCGGTGTGAGCTAGCTTTGTTGCATATATAAGGAGGAAAGACTCCACTGGCGTGCCATAGCCGTAGCAATGCTATAAAATCTGGATGGAAAATAACAATTTTATTAACGTTTTCTTTCACTTTCGTGGTGAGCTAACTGTCTAGCATAAATAAGCAGGGAAGATTCTATTGGCGCACTATAGCCATT
>NW_016973060.1:0-517 GCF_001483705.2 Eufriesea mexicana
CAACAGAGCGATTTCCGTGAGAGTGTAGAGAGCACGTGACGCAGTTTGCCTAATCCCCCAATTCTTATCAAACGTTTATATTGACACTCGTTCTAGAAATCTGGATTTTATAAACTGTTGTAAGGGTTCAAGGTGGGGGTAATTAAATGAAACACTGAAGCAATGTCGTTACTAGTGAATCTCTGACATGACTTTATCGTACGACTTGCTGACTAACGAAATCTTGACTCTCGACTTTAAGCTGTGTGACTATGTGACTTCGATACTGATTCAATAACTCGATAACTAATTCTGTAAACTATGGAAATGACTTGATAACTGTATGACTGCAACTGTCTCTATCTTCTAGAACGGGCCCCTTTTAACCTAGTCCGGAAAACAAGCACCTTCCCCTAAGAAGTAGAAACTCCCTTCACGCCAAGGTCAGAAACGAAGGAGACTTTTTCTTCCTAGTTAGGCCCTCCGAAGGACCACCCTCACGGGGGTCTTTTCCGAAAGGTGACTGCGGCCGCGTCAC
>NW_016973061.1:0-662 GCF_001483705.2 Eufriesea mexicana
CGTGGTGAGCAAGTTTCTCTGCATGAATAAGGAGGAAAGATCCTATTGGTTTGCTATAGCCACAGAATTGCAATAGTATCTGAACGAAAAGTCAATTTTATTGGCATTTTCGCGTAATATTGTGGTGAGCAAACCTTTCTGCGTAAATGAGGCTGAAATATTCTATTGGGTTGCTATAGCCATTGCATTGCAATAGAATCTGACTGAAAAGATGTATTTTATTGACGTCTTCGGATAATATCGCGGTGAGCAAGGTTTTCTGCATAAATAAGGAGGAGAGATACTATTGTTTTGTTATAGCCATCGCAATGCAATAGAGTCTGACAGAAAAGTTCAATTTTATTGACATTTTCGAATACTATCGCGGTCAGCAAGCTTAATGCATAAATAAGGACGAAAGATTCTATTGGTTTGCTATAGCCATTGCATTGCAATAGAATCTGAATGCAATGTCAATTTTATTGACATTTTTGTCTATTATTGCGGCGAGCAAACCTTTCTGCGTAAATAAGGAGGAAAGATTCTATTGGGCTGCTATAGCACTGCAATAGAATCTGACTGAAAAGTTCAATTTTATTGACATTTTCGGCCTCTATCGCGGTGAGCATACTTTTCTGTGTAAATAAGGTGAAAGGATACCATTGGTATGCTGTAGGCATTGC
>NW_016973062.1:0-605 GCF_001483705.2 Eufriesea mexicana
AAGATTATGTTGGCATGCAATAGGCATTGCAATGCTATAGACTCCTGCTGGAAAATTCAATTTAATTGTCATTTTCTGCTAATATCCTGCTGAGCAAACTTCCTTCCCTATGTAAGGAGGAAAGATCCTTCTGGAGTGCTATAGCCATTGCAATGCAGTAGAATATGGTTGGAAATATCAATTTTATTGACATTTTCGACTAATGTGGTGAGCTAACTTTCTTGCAGAAACAAGGAAGAAAGATTATATTGGCAAGCTATAACCATTGCAATGCTATAGAATCTGGCCGGAAAATTCAATTTTATTCACATTTTCGCCTAATATCGTGGTGAGAGAGCTATCTTTCTTGCATAAGTAAGGAGGAAAGATACTATTGGCGCGCTATAGACATTGCAATGCAATAGAATCTTCCTGGAAAATTCAATTTGATTGGCATTTTCGACTAATACCGTGGTGAGCTATCTCTATGGCATAAACAAGGAGGAAGGATTGTTTTGGCAAGCTATAACCATTGCAATGCCTCAGGATCCGGCTGGAAAGTACAATTTCATTGTCATTTTCGACTAATATCGTGATGAGCAAGCTTCCTTGCATAAGTATGGGGG
>NW_016973063.1:0-1141 GCF_001483705.2 Eufriesea mexicana
TAAGCGAACGTAACATAGCTTAAATAAACCTACATAGACCAATGCTGCTGGACTCCCAAGAGTCGGGCGGAGTATAGTAGAGCAACGAAGAGCGCAGAAGTTCATCGGATGGTAGTGTATAGCGCAAAAGTCAGAGCCATCCTGTACTAACATAACCAACCTTAACCTAGCCGAACGTAACATGGCTCAACCTAACGTGCCGAGAGCATTATTTCCGGCCTCCCATGCAACAAGCAGAGCATATTTGAGCAAAGTAGAGCGCTGAAATCCATCAAATAGCTGTTCGTAGCACAAAAGTCAATGCTACCCTGTCCGAACTAAACCAAGCGTAACACAAGCGGACGTAACGTAACCCAACATGACGTGCAATGATAGCTATGGCTGGCCGCGCGAGAGCTAAGCACAGTGTGGCAGAGCAACGTGGAACGCTGAAATCGCCCGAAAAGTAGTCTATAGCAAAACGCAGGAGGTGCACTGAACCAATCTGACCTAACCTAACCGATTCAAACGAAACCAATCCCAAGCTAACGTGCCTAGCCCGCAATTGCTTGCCTCCCACCGCCAAGCAGGGCATATTAGATGTGTGTAGAACGCAGAGCTCCATACAGCGGAAGTGTATCGCACGAAGTTCAAGGATACCCTAACGCAAACCAAACAAACCTAACCTAACCGATCATAACCAGGCACAACCTATCACGACGCGGCCACTATTTCAAGCATTCGCAGTTTAAACCAGGGAATATTAGATCACAGTAGAGCGCAGGAATCCACTGAATGGCAGTGTGCTGGAAAAAGTCTAAGCTATCCTCTCCAAACCTAACCAAACTTAATAGAACAATGCGTAATCTACCGCAAGCTAGCGTGCCGAGACCGCTATTGCTGGCTTCCCCAGTGTCAAGCAGAAAATACTAGAACACAGTAGATCGCAGAAATCCACCGAAAAGCAGTGCAAACCTCGTAAGTCAATGCTATCCAGGCCTAAGCCAGACTAACATAACCTAACCAAACGTAGCCTAACCCAACCCAACGTGCCGGGACCGCTATTGCTGGCCCCCAGCGCCAAGCAGAGCATATTAGAGCAATGCAGAGCGCAGAAATCCACCAACTAGCTGTGCACGGCACAAAATTCGAAGCTATCACG
>NW_016973064.1:0-735 GCF_001483705.2 Eufriesea mexicana
TATTGACATTTTCGACTAACATCGTTGTGGGCTAACTTCCTTGCATATATAAGGAGGAAAGAAACTATTGGCGTGCTATGGGCATAGCAAGGCTATAGAATCATCCTGGAAAATTCAATTTTGTTGACATTTTCGACTAATATCGTTGTGAGCTGACTTCCTGGCGTAAGTAAGGAGGAAAGATACTTTTTGAGTGCTATAGCCATTACAATGATATTGTTTGTGGCTGGAAAATACAATTTTGATGACGTTTTCGACTAATATCGAGGTCAGCTAACTTCCTTTCGTAAGTATGGAGGAAAGATGCTTTTTGAGTGCTATAGCCATTGCAATGATATAGGTTGTGCCTGCAAAATACAATTTTGTTGACATTTTCGACTGATATCGTGGTGAGTTTATTTTCTTACATAACTAAGGAGGAAGGATTCTATTGGCGTGCTATAGCCATTGAATGCTATAGAATCCTCCTGGAAAATAATATTTCATTGATATTTTCGACTAATATCGTGGTGAGCTATCTTTCTTGCATAAAAAAGGAGGAAATATAGTTTTGGCGTGCTATATCCATTGCAGTGATACTGAATGTGGTTGGAAAATTCAAATTTGTGGACATTTTCGACTAATATCATGGTGAGCTGTTTTTCGTTCGTATACAAGGAGGGTGGATTCGACTGGCGTGCTGCAGTCGTCGCTGTGCTATAGAATACGGCTGGAAAATTCAATTTTATTGACATT
>NW_016973065.1:0-910 GCF_001483705.2 Eufriesea mexicana
ATGCCAATAAGTTTGAATTTAGCAGCCAGATTCTATTGCACTCTAATGGCTAAAGCGTTCCAAAAGTATCTTTCCTACTTATTTATGCAGCGATGTCAGCTCACCACGATATTAGTCGAAAATGTCTGTAAAATTGAATTTTCCATCCAGATACTACAGAATTGCAATGGCTATAGCACGCCAATAAAATATTTCGTCCATATGCATCCAAGGAATTTAGCTCACCGCGATATTAGTCGAAATTGTCAATAGAATTGGACTTTCCAGCCAGATTCTATAGCATTGCAATGGCTATAGCTCGCCAATAGTATCTTTCCTCCGTATTTATGCAAGAAAGTTACATCACTACGATATTTGTCGAAGATGTTAGTAAAATTGCATTTTCCAGACAGATTCTATAGAATTGCAATGGCTATAGCACGCCAATAGAACTCTTCCTCCGTATTTATGCAAGACAACTACATCACGACGATATTTGTCGAAGATGTTAATAAAATTGAATTTTCGAGGCAGATTCTATAGCATTGTAATTCGTATAGCGTGCCAATAGAATCTTTCCTCCTTATTTATGCAGGTATGTCAGCTCACCACGGTATTAGTCGAAGATGTCAACAAAACTGAATTTTTCATCCGGATACTATAGAATTGCAATGGCCATAGCTGGACAACAGAATCTTTCCTCCGTATTTATGCAAAAAAGTTACCTCACCACGATATTAGCCGAAAATGTCAATAAGGTTGCATTTTCGAGGAAGAGTCAAAAGCACTGTAATGGCTATAGCACGGCAATAGCATATTTCGTCCTTATTTATACAAGAAACTTACCTCACCACAAATTAGTCGAAATTGTCAATAAATTTGAATTTTCCATCCAGATACTATAGAATTGCAATGGCCATGGCTGGCCAAT
>NW_016973066.1:0-415 GCF_001483705.2 Eufriesea mexicana
AGGATATCGTAGCTTACACGGTTGTGCCATGCACTGCGATTATATGGGCTCCTGCACTCTACTGTCCCCTAGTATGTTCTGATTGGCTCCGAAGAGTGCACCAATAGTGGTCTCGGCACGTTAGATGGAGTTAGGTAACGTTTGGTCACAATACGTTTAGCTAGGTTAGGATACGGTAGCTTTGACTTTTCTGCTGTACACTTCTATGCGGTTGACTTCTGCCCTGTACTGGTCCCTAATATGTTATGCTTGGCTCTGGCGAGGCCAGCAACCGTGTTCTCTGCTCCCTAGGTACCGTTAGGTTACGCTTAGTTAGCAAGGCTATGTTAAGTTTGGTTAGGATAGCTCTGACTTCTGCGCTATACACTGCATTTCGGTCGACAACTGCGCTCTGCATTGCACCACTAGCATTTTC
>NW_016973067.1:0-1154 GCF_001483705.2 Eufriesea mexicana
TTTCGGTGGGCTTCTGCGATCTACTCTGCTCCAATATGCACTGATTGGCGCCGGGGAGGCCAGAAATAGTGGTCTCCGCACGTTAGGTTTTGTTATGCTGCGTTCGTTTAGGTTACGTTTGGCTACGTTATGATAGGATAGTTTTCACTTCTGTGCTATATACTGCTCTTCGGGGGTTTTTGCGCTCTACTGTGATCTAATGTTCCCTGCCTCGATATAGGAATGCTTGAAGTATTGACCGCAGTGCGTTAGGGTGTGTTATGTATCGTTTGGTTAGGTTAGGTTTGTTCGGGTTACGTTAGGGTATCTTAGATTTTCGTGCTCTACACTGCCATTCTATGGACTTCTGCGTTCCACTCTCCCCTGGTATGTCCTGCTTGGCGATGGAGTGGCCAGCAATAGTGGGATAGGCAAGTTATATTTGGATTGGTTACGTTAGGTTTAGTTAGGTTATGCCACGTTTGGTTGGGACATCTTCTTCTTTTCTGCTTTACACTCCAATGCGGCAGATAGCTGCAAGCCACTGTGCTCTACAGCATTCTGCTCGTCCCTGGGGAGACCAGTAATTGTTGTCTCGGCACGTTAGGTTCAGTAATTCTACGCTTGGTTAGGGTAGGTTAGGCCCGTTTAGGTCAGCTTATCTTGGACTTCTGTGCTATACGTTAATATTTGGTGGTGGCTTTCTGCGCCCTACCCTGCTGTACAATACTCTGCGCGACTCTGTGGAGGCCAGCAATAGAGGTCAAGGCACGATAGGCTTTGTTAGGCTGCGTTTGGTAAAGGCACGAGTGGTTAGGATATGTTAGCGCAGCAGACTTTGTGCTGCACACCTCTATTTGGAGGATATCTGCGCTATACATTACTGTACTGCACTCTGCGCGACTGTGGGGAGGCCAGTAATAATGATCTCTGCACGTTAGCTATAGTTAGGCATGGCTTGGTTGGACTACGGTAGTTTGTGTTAGGTTTGGATAGCTTTGACTTTTGTGCTATACACTGCTATACGTTGAATTTCTGCGCTCTACTGTGTTCTAGTATCTTCTGCTTGGCCATGGGGAAGCCAGTAATAGTGGCCTCGGCGCGATAGGTTTTGAGGGTATACGTTTGGTTGGGTTATGTTTGCCCTTGTTAGGTTTAGGTAGCTTCGACTTTTC
>NW_016973068.1:0-256 GCF_001483705.2 Eufriesea mexicana
CCCTGCCATACCACCACCCATTCATACATCCATTGATATATACATCTATTCGCCCATACATCCATCCGTCCATACATCCATACATCCACACAGCCAAACATGCATAAATCCATAAATACATACATACATACATCCACACATGCATAAATCCATACATTCTTACATCCATACATTCATACATATACACATCCACACATGCATACATCCATACATCCATACATTCATGCATCCATATACCTGTACATCAATACATCCA
>NW_016973069.1:0-1890 GCF_001483705.2 Eufriesea mexicana
CGATTCTATGGATTTCTGCGCTCTGCTCTCCCCTATTATGTTCTGCTTGTCTCTGTGGAGCCCTGAAATACTGGTCGGATATCGCTAGGTTGGGTTAGATTACGTTTGGTTAAGTAAGGTCGGGTTTGGTTAGGTTAGGTTAGCTTCGATATATTTGTTCAACACTGGTATTCTATGGACTTCTGTGCTCTATTGTGCTCTATCATATTCTGCTTGTCTCTGGGGAAGCCAGCAATTGTGTACGCGTGACGTTAGCTTTAGTCATTCTATGTTTGGTTAGGTTAGGTTCGGACGTGTTTGGCTGTTGTAGCTTTGACCTTTCTGCTATACACTACTGTTCAGCCGATAGCTGTGCACTGCATAGCTCTACTAGGATATGCTTGTCTCTGGGGAGGCCAGCAATAGCGGTCGTGACATGTTTCATTGCGTTATGCTACGCTTGTGTATCTTACGTTTGGTTAAGTTTGGTAAGGATGTATTCGAGTTTTGTGCTATACACTGCCATTCGGTGGTTCTCTCGGCCCTTCCGTGCCACAGTATGGTCTGCTTGTCTATGTGGACGCCAGTAACAGTGGCCTCGGCTCGTTAAGTTTAGTCAGTCTACGTTAGACTAGGTTAGGTTGGGTCACGTTGGGTTGCTGTATATCTGACTTTTGTGCTGTCCGCTGCTATATCGTGGCTCTCTGCGCTCTGCTGTGCCCTAGTATATTCTGCTTCGTTCAGGGTGCTCAAGCAGTAGTGGTCACGTCACGTTAGGTTAAGGTAGGATACGTTCGATTGCATTACGTCAGGATAGGTTAGGACGTTGTAGCATTGGCTTTTGTGCTACATACCGCGATTCTTTGGATTTCTTCGCCCTGCATTGATCTACTATACTGTGATAGACTATCGGGAGGCATGCAATAGTGGCCACGGCACGAAATGTTGAGTAACGTTACGTTTGGTCCGGTTAGGTTAGGACGGGGCAGTGGAGGATGGCTTTGACTTTTGTGCTATGCACTGCCATTCGGTGGCTCTCTGCGCTCTGCTGTTCTCTAGTATATTCCACTTGGCTCTGGGAAATACAGGGATAGTGGTCTCGGTATGTTATCCTATGTTAGATTGCGTTTGGTTATATAACGATTGGACAGGCTAAGGTAGGATAGCTGTAACTTTTGTGCACCTGCTATTCGTCGTATCCCTACGCTCAACGTTGCTGAACTATGCTCTGCTCGGCACTTTGGATGCCAGTAATAGTGGCCTCTGCGCGTTATGTTGAAATAGGTTACGTTTGGTTAGGTTACGTTGGCCTTTGTTAGGTTTGAAGGCTTCGACTTTTCCGCTATACACTGCGATTCCATTGATCCCTGCGACCCACTTTCCTCTGTTGTGCTCTGCTCGTCCCTGTCGAGGACAGCAGTACAGGTCACGGGACGTTGGGTTGAGTTAGATTACGTTCGGTTGGGTAAGGTTATTCTGGGTCAGGTTAGGGTTTCTTTGACTATTGCGCTATACACCGAGATGCATTCAATTTCTACGCTCCACTGTGCTCTGATATTTTCTGCATGGCGCTGGGAATGAGACCAATAGTGGTCGCGGCACCTTAGGCTTAGTCAGGTTGCATTTGTCTAAGCTAAGTTTTGATAGACTGGGACAGGGTGGCTTTGACTTCTCCGCTTTACACAGCGATTCTGTATATTTCTGCGCTCTGATGTCCACTATTATGCTCCGGTTGGCTCCGCGGATCCCTGTAATGCTATCACCGGCACGTTAGGTTTTGTCAGGTTGCGTTTGGTTGTGTTACACTCGTTCTGAGTAGGTTTGGATAGCTTTGACTTTCAGGGCACAGACTGTTATTCGGTGTACTTCTGCGCTCTACTGTGCCCTACTATGCACTGCTCAACTCTGGGG
>NW_016973070.1:0-821 GCF_001483705.2 Eufriesea mexicana
TTATGCAAGAATGCTAACTCACCACGATATTAGTCGAAGATGTCAATAAAATTGAATTTTCCATCAAGATTCTATAGCATTGCAATGCCCATAGCATGCCAAGAGAATCTTTCCTCCTGATATATGGAAGAAAGTTAGCTCACCACCATATTAGTCGCAAATGTCAATAAAATTGAATCTGTCAGGCACATTCTATATCATTGTAATGACTATAGCACGACAATAGAATCTTACCTCCTTATTTATGCAAGAAAGGCAGCCCACCACAATATCAGACGAAAATGTGAATAAAAATGAATTTTCCAGCCGGATTCTGCAGCATTTCAGCGGGTATAGCACGCCAATAGATTCCTGCCTCCTTATTTATGCAGGAACGTTAGCTCACCGCGTTATTAGTCAAAAATGTCAATAAAATTCATGTTTCCAGCTCGATTCTGCAGCATTGCAACGGCCATAGCACGCAAAAAGGATCTTTCCTCCATTCTTATGCCAGGAAGCTAGCTCACCACGATATTAGTAGAAAATGTCAATAAAATTGAAATTTCCACCACGATTCTGCAGCATTGCAACGGCCATAGCACGCAAAAAGCATCTTTCCTCCATACTTATGCCAGGAATCTAGCTCACCACGATATTAATCGAAAATGTCAATGAAATTGAACTTTCCAGCCCGATTCTGCAGCATTGCAATGGCTATAGCACGCCAAAAGGATCTTTTCACCCAAAAGGATCTTTTCTCCTTACTTATGCAAGGAAGGTGGCTCACCACGATATTAGTCGAAACTGTCAATAAAATTGAATCTGCCAGGCACATTCTATAT
>NW_016973071.1:0-580 GCF_001483705.2 Eufriesea mexicana
CAACGTAACCTAACCTAACCAAACGTAATCTATTTCAAGATATACTGCCACGACCACTACTGCCGGCCACCCGAGGGCCCAGCAGGGCATAGTGGAGCAATGTAGAGCGCTGAAATCCGTCGAATAGCAGTGTATAGCTCAAAAGTCAATGCTGTCCAGTCCTAACCTATCCAAACATAGCATAGCCGCATGTAACCTAACTCAACCTAACGTGGCTGGACAACTATTGCTGACCTCCACAGCGACGAGCAGAATACAATAGAGCACAGTAGAGCGCAGAAGTCGAGCGAATGGCAGAGCAAAGAACAAAAGGCGTGGCCATCCTTACCAAACATAACCTAACCTAACAAAACCGAACGTAACATTACTCAACCCAACGCGACACGACCACAGTTGCTGGCCTTCTTTGAATCAGACAGAGGATAGCAGAGCAATGCAGATCGCAGGTATCTGCCGAATAGCAGATGAAAAATCGGTGCTATCCAGACCAAACCAAAGCTAAGTTAAAGAACCCGGACGCATTCTATCTCAACATAATGTGCCTAGACGATTATTGCTGACGTCCACAGAGCCAATCTGC
>NW_016973072.1:0-1546 GCF_001483705.2 Eufriesea mexicana
TGGCTTTTGTGCCACGCGCTGCTATTCGGAGAATTTCTGCTGTTTCCAGTTACGCTTGGTTAGTTAAGTTTACGCTAATTTCGGTGAGAGCGGCTTTGACTTTCGTCCTATACACCGTTATTCGGCGGATTCCTGCACTCGTCTGTTCTGTACAACATTCTGCTTGGCTCTGGGGAGGCCAGCAATAGTGGTCCCGGCACGTTAGGTTCAGATATGTTACGCTTATTACGTTACGCTTGGCAATGTTAGTGTAACATATCTTCGACCTTTGTGGTATACACCGATCTTCGGTGGATTTCTGCGCCCTACTGTTCTCCACTGCGCTCTGCTTGGCACTGGGTAGACCAGCATTTATAGCCTCGGCACGCTATGTTGGGCTAGGCTATGTTCTGTTAGGTTATGCTAGGTCAGGGTATGTCAGGATATCTTCGACTTTTGTGCTGTACTATGCAATGATGTGGATTTCCGCGTTCGACTATCCTCTAATATTTTCTGCTCGACTATGGGGAGGCCAACAGTATTGGTCTCGGCACGTTAGGTTCAGCTAGGTTACGTTTCGTAAGGTTAGGTTTTGCTTATCTCTGTTAGGACAGCTCCGGCTTTCGAGCTATACATCGTTATTCGGTGGACCGCGGAGATCTACAGTGTTCTGCTACATTCGGCCTTGCACTGTCTAGACCAGCAATTGTGGTCGTGGCACGTTATGCTTGGTTGGGCTACGTTTGGTTAGGTTAGGTTAGTTTGGGTTAGGTTCGGATAGATTTGACTTCTCTGCTATACATTACGATTCTATGGGCTTCTGAGCACTACTCTCCTCTACTATGTTCTGCACGGCTGCGAGGAGGCAAGCAATAGCGGTCGTGGCACTTTAGGTTGAGTTAGGATACGTTTAGTCAGTCTAGGTTATGCTAGGTTCCGCTAGGGTATCTTTGACTTTCGAACCCTATACAGTTATTCGATGGATTCCTGCGCTGTACTGTGCTCTACTATATTCTGCCGGCTCTGGCGAGGCGAGTAATAGTTGTCGCGGCACGTTATGTTGACTTGCGCTTCGTACGGATAGCCTACAATCCTTTGGGTTTGGTCCGGGTAGCTTTGACTTTCTCGCTGTGCACTTGAGTTCTATGGATTTCTGCGCTCTTCCCTGCTCTAATATGTTCTGCTCAACTCAGGGCAGAGATAGTGGTCGCGGCGCGTTAGACTGTGTTAGGTTACGTTTGGTTATGTCACGGTTGCTGAATTTGGGACCGGTTAGCTTAGGTTATTGTGTTGTACACGGACATTCGGAGGATTTCTACACTCTACTGTGCTCTAGTATGCGCTGCTTGGCTCTGGGACGGACAACTATAGTGATCTCGGCAAATTAAGTTGAGATATGCTACGTTTGGTTTGTTTTGGTTAGTTCATGTCTGGCATGGGTGCCTTTGAATTCTGTGCTGTACACTGAAACGCGGCGGATTTCTGCGCTCCGCTGTTCTCTAGCGTTTTCTGCTTGGCTCTGTGGAGGCTGCTAATTGTGTCTTCGGCGTTTCAGGGTTGGTTCGGA
>NW_016973072.1:1760-2081 GCF_001483705.2 Eufriesea mexicana
TGACCTTCGTGCTATACACTGCTACTCGGAGGATTTCAGCAATCGTCTGTGCTGTAATGTATTCTACCTGTCCTTGGGTAGGCCAGCAACGTTGTTCGCGGCGCGTTATGTCGGGTTAGGCTACGTTAGGTAGGGTTGCGTTTGCTTGGGCTAGGCACGGATAGCTACAACTTTTGTTCCACCCACTGCGATTCTAAGGATTTCTGCGTTCTAGTGCCCTCTAGTATCACCTGATCGGCTCTGGGGAGGCCAGTAATTGTGTTCTCGACACGATAGTATGAGTTATGTTACGTTCGACTGTGTTACATTTGGTTAGATTAG
>NW_016973073.1:0-203 GCF_001483705.2 Eufriesea mexicana
AGCAATAGTGGAATAGGTGCGTTAGTCTTTGTCAGGTTCGTTTGATAGTGCTTCGCTTGGTAAGGTTAGGATAGCATGACTGTGACCTTTGTGATATCCACAGCTATTCGGGGATTCCTGTGCTATACTGTGCTCTACGGTATTCTGCTTAGCCCTGGGAATGCCCTGGGGCTTCGTTGGGTTAGGCCATGTTTGGTTAGGAT
>NW_016973073.1:258-521 GCF_001483705.2 Eufriesea mexicana
CAGTACAGTGCCCTAGCATGTCCTGCTTGGCACTGGGGAGGGCAGCAATAGCGGTGTAGGCACGCTAGGTTGATATATGCTACGTTTCGGTATGTTCTGCTATTTTGGGTTACGTTTGGGTAGCTTTGACTCTTCTGCTATACACTGCCATTCTATTGACTTCTGCTCGTCACTCTCCTCCTATATGTTCTGCTTGAGACGGGGAGGCCAGCAGTAGTGTCTTGGTACGTAACGTTGTGTTAGGGTACGTTTCGCTATTTTCG
>NW_016973074.1:0-342 GCF_001483705.2 Eufriesea mexicana
TCTATACTCTGCACTTTGGGGCGGCTAGTAGTAGTCGCCAGGGAACGCTAGGCTGAGTTAGGCTACGTTTGGGTAGGGCATGGTAGCTCAGGTAAGGTCTGAATAGCCTTGATTTCGCGCTGTACACTGCGATCCTGTGGGTCCCTGGGCTCTACTCTCCTCTAATATGTTCTGCCTGCCTGTGCGGATGCCAGCAGTAGCCGTCGCGGCACGTTACGTGTATTTATGATATGTTTCGCTATGTCACGATTGGTTAGATTAGGAGAGGATAGCTATAATCTGCGTGCTATAGCTGTTACCTGTTGGATTTCTGCGATCTACTGCGCTCCAATGCGTTCAGCT
>NW_016973075.1:0-1639 GCF_001483705.2 Eufriesea mexicana
GTGGTTGTAATTACGCTTTATTCTACGATTATGATGTGGGTGTGTGTGATTGGTGTGTGCGTGTGTGGTGTATCGTTTTCTCCCTTGCCGTTTTTCGTTTCGTTTCCCGTCTTCCGTTTACCGTCCTGCGTCTTCCACTTCTAGTTCTCGTCTGTCGTATCTTGTCTGAGCTCCAAAACCGTCTTACGTCATCTCATGTGTTTTGTTTGATTTCTCATGATCGTCTGAAGTTTCGTTTTATAATTTTTTGATCGTCAAGAAGGACGACGAGGCGCGTCTTCCACGTATTATTGCCGTCACAACAGTTGGCAATAGCCGATTCGCGATTTGTTTTGGTATCCTACAATATCGTGGTGAGCTAATTTCTTTGCATAAATGAAGGGATCAGAACCTATTGCATTGCTATAGCCATTTCAATTCTTATAGGTTTTCGATTAGAAATTTTAATTTAAAATATAAATAAGCTAAATTAAGCTTATAGACTCATAACCTAGCGATACATTAACAATATTTTATACGATTATTAAAATTAAATTAAATTGATCTATCCATTGGTCATTCTATAGTTATTCTATAATTAGATGATCAGTGAATAGATTAATCCAATGGTTATAGTACTGTGTAGATGGCTATATTCAGTATTGTATTGTCCATTGTTGATATATCTAGCGATAATTAATCTATCCACTGATCGGAATCATAATTGGTAAGGATTATTTGCAATTCTGTTGCAAATGACGTGTAATCATCCATTTTAAAAAGTGATTATTTCACAATTAAATATACAAAATTTACTTTAGGTGCTTTAGAAATTTCTACGAATCTATTTAAACGATTTTCTGTAAATTTTTAAGGTTCTCTCTTTTTCCTGGTAAAGGTATGTATATATTGGGAGAATATTTGAGAGGATGTTTCACGGGAAGGTAGTAGGCACTATCTTCGAGTTACACGGAAACATATTCAATCTACACATACACTAATTTGATGAAATTTCTATAAGAGATAGTTCCTAGAAAAATATTCGATACGAATTCTTTTTATCGATCATCGTTGATATTAAAGGAGTGAAATCAACCCCCAAATATTGGGGTAGAAACATGTCTTTTGGAATATCTCGTAGAAATATCTGTGTGGAAATTTCTAAGAAAAATCAATTTGTTTAAACAATATGTATTAAAAATTCGAACCTCTTTTTCGCGTGTCGTAGTAAATCGAAATTCACATTCGTTATTTAGAAGTAAAGAAATTCGTAGAAAGTGAACCTAATCATGACCGAAAAAGAATTTAGAAACCTAATTGATCGTAATCACGCGTGAAGTTGTTAAAACTACTGCATATTCTACGACCTTTGGAAAATCACGTAAAATCTAATTATCAAATTACTCGAATAATTTTTAATTATTTGAAATTGTGACCCCAATTACAGGTGTAATTTAAAAATGACCACACATTCCACGATCTATAGAAATTCACGTCAAATCTAATAGTCAAATTACCTAAATAATTTTTAATTAATAAAATAAAATAAATTTTAATTAATAAAATAATTTTAAATTCAAGTAAAATTTAATAATCCAATTACTCGAATAATTTTTAATTATTTAAACAGGAAAAATTTACTTATTTAAAATTGCGACTC
>NW_016973076.1:0-520 GCF_001483705.2 Eufriesea mexicana
AGCTATTCGGTTCATGTCTGCTGTCTACTCTGCACTACTATGTTCTACCTGTCTATGGGGTTGCCAGAAATGGTGGTATCGACTAGTTTCTTTGAGTTATGTTACGTTTGGGTACGTTAGGTTACAAGAAGTTCGGTTATGGTGGCATTGACTTTAGTGCTGTACACTACTATTCGGAGGACTTCTACGCCCTACTGTGCCCTAGTATAACCTGAGTGGCTCTTTTGAGGCGAGGACCGTTGTTCTCGGCACGTTAGGGTAGGATAGTTTACTTTGGTTGTGTTACGATTGGCTAGGTTTGGACAGG
This sequence comes from Eufriesea mexicana, assembly GCF_001483705.2. Classification (NCBI taxonomy): domain Eukaryota; kingdom Metazoa; phylum Arthropoda; class Insecta; order Hymenoptera; family Apidae; genus Eufriesea; species Eufriesea mexicana. Next base: position 308 of record NW_016973076.1, read on the forward strand.
ATCGCCATGACTTTTGAGCTGTGCACTGCTATTCGATGTACTTCTGCGTACTGCATTGCTCTACTACGCACTGCTCGACTCTTTGGAAGCACGTAATGGTGGCCGTCGCACGTTAGGGTTGGTTCCGTTACGTTTGGTTGGGTTAGGTTGCAATATGCTTGGCTAGTATATCTTTGACATTTGTGTTGTACCCTGCTATGCGGTGGATCAGTG
>NW_016973077.1:0-708 GCF_001483705.2 Eufriesea mexicana
CTAATAGAATCAGCGTTTTTTTTTATTTTCGTCGTTTTTTTTCTGAATACGAAGCATTGTTGTATCCATGGAGGTGTGTCTGCATCATGTGATAGAATGTAAATGTTTCTTTTAACATAACCTTCAGTGGTAAATAAATAAGTAGTTGTAAGTAAATAAGTAAGATATGAGGCATTTTTTTCTTATCTTTTATTAGCGATAGTTGTACCTGCCTGTGGAAGGTCAATATTCTGTTTAAATATATATGCACGTGGTGTAGGAGAAAAGTATAATAGGAATTATTTTTTATGGCATGGACTCAGTAATATGAATATGTAATTTATGGTATGTCTTTTGGATTCTAGGTCGACTAACTATATGACATGACATGAAATAAGGATTGAAGAGGGAAGATATGTTTGGCAGATACAGAGATATAGGGAATCCAGTGAGATTGAAAGGTATGCTGTGTTCCTGATTTGAATAAATATTGATATTAGTTGTCAAAGTCAATGATCAGCACTAATGTGTTAAGTTTCAGAAAAAGATGAAGTTGAATATGTAATATCAATCGAAAGCATTGCGGAGAGGAACTGAATATTATGTGGATCAGAAAACGTAGAGGAGGAAGCATGTAGGTCAACAAAAAAAGGTATGTTGTATCAATGACTGGTTCATGCAAATATAAGGCTCAGTGAAGAGATGGAAACGGAATAATTTGTAATTGTT
>NW_016973078.1:0-439 GCF_001483705.2 Eufriesea mexicana
TTAGTTTGAGTTATGCTACGTTTGACTAGGATAGGATAGGCAACTTTGACATTTGCGCTTTACTCAGCTATTCCGTGGATTTCTGTGATTTACTGCGCTCTACTACATTCTGTTCGGCACTGGAGGGCCAGGTCCAGTAGTCGCGACACGACCAGTTTTTTTATGCTACGTTTGGTTAGGTAAGGTTTGGTCATGGTAGGTCAGGATATCCTCGACTTTTGTGCTATGAACTGCTATACGGGGGATTTCTGCGCCCTGCACTGCTCTACTATATTCTGCATGACTCTGGGGAGGCCAGCAATAGCGGCTGTGGCAAGAAATGTTCGTTTATGCTACGTTTGCTTCGGTCACGTTCGTCTGAGTTTGGTTTGCATACCTTTGACTTTTGTGGTATAGACTGATATTCTGTGCATTTCGGCGCTCTATTATGCTGTAGCAT
>NW_016973079.1:0-982 GCF_001483705.2 Eufriesea mexicana
ACCAGAGACATCCAGATGCTAGTAGAGCAACGCAGTGCACAGACATAGACGGAAAAGCATTGTGCAGCGCAAAAGTAAAAGCTATACTATCCAAGCCTATCCTACCCTAGCAAAGCCATGCGTAACATAACTCAAACTTGCGTGACGGGACCACCATTGCTTTACTCTCCGGAGGCATGCCGACCGTACTAGAGCACAATAGAGCGCAGAAATCCACCGAATAGCATTGTACCGTAAAAAAGTCAAAGCTAACATGTCCTAACCTAACCAACCGTAACATAACCAAACGTAACCTAACTCATTCTATCGTGCCGCGACCACTATTGCTGGCCACCCCAGAGAAAAGCAGAGCATATGAGGGCAATGGAGAGCAGAGAAATTAATCGAATCGCTGGGTATGGCAGAAAAGTCATCTCTGTCCGGACCTAACCCAAACATAGGTAACCTAACCGAACGTAGAGTAGCTCAGCATAAGGTGCCCCGACCGCTATTGCTAACAAAAAATACTACGGCGCAGTAGGGTACAGAAATCCATCATATAATAGTGTATAGCAGAAAAGTCACAGCTACACGAGCCTAACCCAAACCAATATATCATAAACGAACGTAGCATAACGCAGCATAGCTTGCAGCCACCACTATTGCTAGCCTCGGCAGAGCCAAGCACAGCTTACTGGACCACAGTAGAGCGAAGAGACATACCGAATATGAGTGTATAGTACAAAGCCAGAGGCCTCCTACACTTACGTAACCAAACGTAACATGAAGAAACGTAACCTCACTCAAGCTAACGTGCCGCGTCAGCAACTGCCGGCCGCCGCATTGCCGAATAGCACAAAAGTCGTAGATATCCTAACACAACCTGATATAGCCAAACCTAACCAAACGTAGCCCGACACAATGTAACGGGCCGAAACTTTACTGCTGGCCTCCTCAGAGCCAAGCTGAACATACCAGAGCACAATAGATCGCAGGAACGAAC
>NW_016973080.1:0-560 GCF_001483705.2 Eufriesea mexicana
TTTGGCGTGCTATAGACATTGCAATGATAAAGATTGTGGTTGGACAATTCTATTTTATTGACACTTTCGGCTTATAAGGTGGTGAGATAACTTTCTCGTATATATAAGTAGGATAGATACAATTGTCGTGCGATAGGCATTGCAATGCATTAGAATCTTCCTGGAAAATTCGATTTTATTGACATCTTCAAATAATTTCGTGGTGAGATAACTTCCTTGCATAGGTACGGAGGAAGGATCGGTTCGGAGTGCTATAGCCTTTGCAATGCAGTAGAATCTGGCTGGAAAACTCAATTTTATTAACATTTTTGACTAATTCCGTGGAGAGCTAACTTTCTTCCATAAATAAGGATGAATGATTCTATTGGCAAGCTATAACCATTACTGCAATGCTATAGAATCTGGCTGGAAAATTCAATTATATTGACATTTTCGACAAATATCGTGGAGAGTTAACATTCTCGCAAAAATAAGGAGGAAAGATTGTGTTGGCGTGATATTGGCTTTGCAATGCAATAGAATCTTCCTGCAAAAATTCAATTTTATTGACATTTTCGACT
>NW_016973081.1:0-994 GCF_001483705.2 Eufriesea mexicana
TAGTTTCGACTAATATCGTGGTGAGCGACCGTTCTTGCATAAGTAAGGAGGAAATATTCTATCAGCGTGCTATAGCCTCTGAAATGCTGAAGAATCTGGCTGGAAAGTTCAATTTTAACGACAGTTTCGACTAATATCGTGGTGAGCTAACTTTCTTGCATAAGTAAGGAGGAAAGATTCTATTGGCGTGCTGTAGCCGCTGAAATGCTGTAGAATCTGGCTAGAGAATACAATTTCGTTGACATCTTCGACTAATATTGTGATGAGCTGCCTTTCTTGCATAAATAAGGAGGAAAGATTCTACTGGCGTGCTGTTGCCATTGCAATGTTATAGAATCTGGCTGGAGAGATCAGTTTTTTGACATTTTTGACTAATATCGTGGTCAGCTACCTTTCTTGCGTAAATAAGGAGGAAATATACTATTGGCGTGATATAGCCTTTGCAATGATTTAGAATATTGTTTGAAAAGTCAATTTTATTGACATTTTGGACTAATGTCGTGGAAAACTATCTTTCTTGCATAAATAAGGTGGAAAGATTCTTTTGGCATGCTATAGGCATTGCAGTGCTATAGAATCTTGCTGGAAAATTGTATTTTATTGTCATTTACTACTAATATCGTGGTGAGCTGACTTTCTTCCCAAAGTAAGGAGGAAAGATACTTCTGGAGCGCTATAGCCATTGCAATGCAGTAGAATCTGGCAGGAAAATTCAATTTTATTGACTTTTTCGACTAATATCGAGGTGAGCTATCTTTCTTGCATAAATGAGGAAATAAGGAGGAAAGATTCGACTGGCGTGCTATGGCCATTGCATTCCATTAGAATCTGGCTGGAAAATTCAATTTTATTGACATTTTTGACTAATAACGTGGAGAGATATCTTTCTTGCATAAATAAGGAGCAAAGATTCTGTTGGCGTGTCGTAGCAATTTCAATGCCCTGGAATCAGGCTGGAAAGTTCAATTGTTTTGACAGCTACGACTAATACCGT
>NW_016973082.1:0-509 GCF_001483705.2 Eufriesea mexicana
GCAGGTACACCCCGAAGCACGCGCGCCCGGTTAGCACCTGCGTCAGGCGGAAATTGTGCCGGCGGCCGCTGCGCTCGCATTCATCCTCCGCGGGGAGTACAGCCTCGATCGCCCGGTGCCGCCGGCTGCTCGGCTTCCTCAGCCGAGCTCGGCAGGCGGTCATAATGGACTGTCGGACCCTTCGCCACAACGAACAGGCCCCTTCTTCAGGAGCACCGCCGCTGCCAGCGTTTAGGAGTTCGAGAGCCATCGCAGATACTGGCCTCCCCCACCGTTTGCAGTTCTATCGGCGGAGCACCCGTCAGGACCATCGCCGCCTCGTGGGATACCGTGCGGTAACCGGGCGCGGCCCTGGTCGCCATCCTGCGAACGACTTGACGGAGAATAGCCAGACTGCACGGACTAGCGACCAAGTCGTTCGCTCAGACCGGAGCCCCGTAAAGTGCCACCGAGCGGACGACTCCTGTGCAGAGACGGCGCACCCTCCCGTCTGGCCCACCCAGGTTGGG
>NW_016973083.1:0-245 GCF_001483705.2 Eufriesea mexicana
CGAAAACGTCAATAAAATTTAATTTTCCTGCCAGATTCTACACCTTTGCTATGGCTATGGCACGAGAATAGAATAATTCATCCATATTTATATATGAAAGTTTGGTGACCTCGATGTTATTCGAATATATCAATAAAATTGAATTTTCTAGCCTGATTCTAAAGCATCCCAATGACTATAGCACGCCAGTAGGATCTTTCCTCCTTATTTATGCATAAAAGTTACGTCACCACGATATTCGCGGA
>NW_016973083.1:978-1455 GCF_001483705.2 Eufriesea mexicana
GCCAATAGGATATTTCTTCCTTAATTATGAAAGAAAGATAGCTCACCACGATATTAGTCGAAAATGTCAATAAAATTGAATTTTCCAGCCAGTTTCTATAGCATTGCAATCGCTATAGCTCGCCGATAGGATATTTCTTCCTTATTTTTGCAAGAAAGTTAGCTCACAAAGATATTAGACGAAAATGTCAATAAAATTGAATTTTCCAGCCAGATTCTAAAGCATCGCAATGACTATAGCTCGCCAGTAGAATTTTTCCACCTTATATATGCATAAAAGTTAGGTCACTACGATATTCGCGGAAAATGTCAAAATAATTCAATTTTCCAGCCAGATTCTATAGCAATGCAATGGCTACAGAACGCCAATAAGATATTTCTTCCTTAATTATGAAGAAAGCTAGCTCACCACGACATTACTCGAAAACGACAATAAAATTGAATTTTCCATCCAGTTTCTATAGCATTGCAATGGCTA
>NW_016973084.1:0-273 GCF_001483705.2 Eufriesea mexicana
AGTCGTGCAGAGTATAGTAGAGCGCAGTAGAGCGCAGAGCGCCACCAAGTAGCAACGTATAGCGCAAAAGCCGAATACACCAAGCCCTAGCCAGTCCTAACCTAACCTAACCAAGCGCAGAATAACTAAACCTGACGTGCCGCGATAACCATTGATGACTTCCCCAGTGGCAAGCAGAATATGATAGGGCACAGTAGAGCAGAGAGGCAATTAGAATATCAGCGTTGAGCACATATGTCGAATGTATCCTGACTTAATACTATCCAACCTAAC
>NW_016973085.1:0-791 GCF_001483705.2 Eufriesea mexicana
GCCTTTAACTTTCGTGCTACTCACAGATATTCGTTGCATTTCTTTGGTCTTCTGTGCTCTACTGCATTCTGCTTAGCTATGGGGAGGCCACGAGTTGTGTCCGCGGCACGTTGCTCAGTGCTATTCTACGTTTGGTTTGGTTAGGTTAGGTCAGGATAGGTTAGGTTATCTACAGCTTTTCAAATACTTCCTGCAGTGAGGTGGATTTCTGGGCTCCGTTGTGCTCCAGTATATTCCGCTTGGCTCTGGGGAGGTCAGAAATAGCTGTCTAGGTACGTTACGTTTAGTTATGCAACGTTTGATTAGGATAGGTCTGGTCACGTTTGGATATGCTACGCTTGGTTATGTTAGGATAGGCTACTTCGGCTTTTGGGCTATACACTGCTATTCGTTAGATTCCTGCAATCCATTGATTTTATATGCTTTGCTTGGCTCCACGGAGGCCATCAATAGCCATCAAGTGTTGTGTCAGACTACGTTTGGTTAGGTAAGGCCACGTCATGTTAGGTTATGATATCTTTGACCATCGTGGTATACGCAGCCATGGGGTGGATTTCTGCGCTCTACTGGGCTGTGGTATATGCAGCTTGGCTCTGGGAATGCCAGCTATATTTGTCCCGTTACTTTGTGCTATGGTATACTACGTTCGGGTAGGTTAGGTAGGGTGAGCTTACGTCAGCCTGCGTTCGACTGTTGTGCTATACACAGCAATGCCTTCGGTCTATGGTCAGTGCTGTTCTCTTGTATATTCTGCTTGTCTCTGGAGAGGCCAGCAATTGTGGTCACTGCGC
>NW_016973086.1:0-582 GCF_001483705.2 Eufriesea mexicana
AGGTTAGGATACCTACGGCTATTGTGCACTACATTGCGGTGCGGTGATTCCTGCGCACTACATATTACTGGTACATTCTGCTTGCATCTGTGGATGCCAGCTACAGTGGCCTCGTCATGTTTGTTTGGGTTAGGTTACGTTTCCATATGTCAGATTTTGCTAGGTTAATGGCGTTACTATGACTTTTGTGCCATGCACTGCTTTTTCGTGGATTTCTGCGACCTAGTGTCGTTTAATATGCTCTGCTCGGTACTGGGATGGCCAGTCGTACTGGTCTCGGCACGTTAGGTTGAGTTAGGTTACGTTTCGTCAGGGTACGTTAGGAAGGATAGGTTAGGTTACCTACGGCTTTTGTGCACTACATTGAAATGCGGTGATCCCTGCGCTCTGTGTTGCTGTAGAATATTCTGCTTGGCGCTGGGAGGCCAGCAATAGTGGTCTAGGCAGGCTAGGTTGAGCTATGCTACGCTTTGTTGTATTACGTTTAGTGAGGTCAGGAGAAGGTAATTTAGACCATTGTGCTATACACTTCAGTCCGCAGACATCTGCGCTCTGCTGTGCTCTAGCTTTTTCTGCTTGGCT
>NW_016973087.1:0-549 GCF_001483705.2 Eufriesea mexicana
CAATGGCAAGAACAGCCATCTACTTGCCAGAGAATTGGTCTACTCAAAATCTATAATCCGTTGCTGCTTGGTGAATAGGTCGCCCAACGGCTTCAATGCAATGGCAAGTACAGCCATTTTCTCGCCAGAGAATATGTCTACTGAAAATCCATAGTCTGTTATAGCGTGGTGAATAGGTAGCCGAACGCCTTCAATCCAATGGCAATTGCAGCCATCTACTTGCCAGAGAATTGGTCTACTCAAAATCTATAATCCGTTGCTGCTTGGTGAATAGGTCGCCCAACGGCTTCAATGCAATGGCAAGTACAGCCATCTACTTGCCAGAGAATTGGTCTACTCAAAATCTATAATCCGTTGCTGCTTGGTGAATAGGTCGCCCAACGGCTTCAATGCAATGGCAAGTACAGCCATCTACTTGCCAGAGAATTGTTCTATTCAAAATCTATAACCTGCTGCAGCTTGGTGAATAGATCGCCTGACGCCTTCAATCCAGTGGCAGGCACAGCCATCTACTTGCCACAGAATAGGTCTATTCAAAATCTGTAACCT
>NW_016973088.1:0-956 GCF_001483705.2 Eufriesea mexicana
AAATTCTATTGGCGTGATATAGACAATGCATTGCTATAGAATCTGACTGGAAAGTTCAATTTCGTTGACATTATCGAATAATATCACGGTGAGCAAACTTTCTTGCATGAATAAGTAGGAAAGATACTATTGGCTTACTATAACAATTGCAATGCAATAGAGACTGTCTGGATATACCAATTTCATTGACATTTTCGACTAATATCGCTTTGAGCAAGCTTTCTTGCATAAATAAGGAGGAACGGTCCTTTTGGCGAGCTGTAGCCATTGCAATGCGAATAGAATCTGAATGGAACGGTGAATTTTATTATCATTTTCGACTAATATCGAGGTGAACAAACTTCCTGGCAAAAATATGGCGGATAGATTCTATTGGCGTGCTATAGCCATTGATATGCAATAGAGTCTGACCTGAAAGATCAATGTTATATACATTTTCGACTATTATCGTGGTGAAAAAACTTCCTCGCATAAGTAAGGCGTATAAATTCTATTGGCGTGATATAGACTACGCATTGCTCTAGAATCTGTCTGGAGAGTTCAATTTTATTTACAATTTCGACTAATACCTTCGTGAGCAGGCATTCTTGCATAACTGAGGAGGAAAGATACATTTGGCGTGCTGTGCGACTGCAATGCAATAGAACCATACATGAAAGATCAATTTTACATACATTTTCGACTGATATCGTGGTGAACAAACTTCCTCGCATAAGTAAGGCGGATAAACTCTAGTGGCGTGCTATAGCCATTTTAATGCAATAGAATCTGACAGGAAAGTTCAATTTTGTTGACATTTTCGCATCATTTCATGGTGAGCAATCTTTCTTGCATGAATAAATAGGAAAGATACTATTGGCTTGCCATATCCATTGCAATGCAGTAGAGACTGTCTGGATATACCAATTTCATTGACATTTTCGACTAATATCGCTGTGAGCAAGCTTTCTTGCATA
>NW_016973089.1:0-670 GCF_001483705.2 Eufriesea mexicana
AAGGTACAAGTCCACAGTTCCTCGAGAAGCAAGCAGATTACAACATAGTACTTTGGACGCCCAACATCACATTGATGTAGTCGTTGGGCAATTTTGACAATTGATAATGTAAAATAGAATGTGATTCCAGCATAACCTATGTATTGTGCGGTTGTAATTAGTGACATTCACATTAGGCAATACGGTACTTACTACTTCATCCATAAGATCGCAGTTGCCGTATGATTAATCTGTTCACTGATTATGTTTGATCCACAGCAATTATAGAACGAGAAATGCACGTACATTATCCGTCGTGAAATTAAAGAATGAAGACACAGTAATGAGGACAACCATTATCACGGCATTGAAGCCGCTGAGTAACTTTATTCGCTGCCGATGTATGTTCCAAAGAGTCTAGAGTAATCTGTGTTTATTATGGTTATCTTGAGCTATTTACGATCGAGAGTACGGTATTTATTACATCCGCCAATATAGCAGAGTTCGTGTTGTATAAATCCTCTTCCATGATGACTCAAGTTACATAAAAGTGCTAGAATGACAAAATAGAGATACGTAGACCCACGAGATATTAGCAGTTTGCAGCACAGTACTGAGTACACCCACCATCACAGTATTGTAGCCGCTACACTACTTTGTTCACTTATAATGTAAATTCGAATGTGATTTT
>NW_016973090.1:0-759 GCF_001483705.2 Eufriesea mexicana
CTATAGACATTGCAATGCTATGGAATCTGCATGGGAAATTCAATTTTATTCACATATACGACTTTTGACATGGTGAGCTAACTTTCTTGAACAAATAAGGAGGAAAAATTCCGTTGGCGTGCTATAGCCGTTGCAGTGCTATTGCTTCTGGCTGGAAAATATAACTATATAGACAGTTTGGACTAATATCGGGGTGAGCTAACTTTCGCGCATAAATAGGGAGGAAAGATTCTATTGGCGTGCTATAGCCATTGCAATGACATATAATCTGAATTGAAAAACCAATTTTATTGACATTTTCACCTATTATCGTGGTGAGATAACTTTTTACTGCATAAATAAGGACGAAAGATTCCATTTGCGCGCTATATCCGTTGCAGTGCTATAGAAACTGGATGGAAAGTTCAATTTCATTGACGTTCTCGTATAATAGCGTGGTGAGGTAACTTTTGTGCTTAAATAGGTAGGAAATATTCTATTGTCGTGCTATTTCCATTGCAATGCTACAGAATCCGGCTGGAAAATTTAATTTTATTGACATTTTCGGCTGATATCACGGAGAGCTAACCTCCTTGCATAAATAAGGAGGAAAGATGCTATTGGCGTGCTATGGCCATTGTAGCGCAAAAGAATTTGGCTGGAAAATCCAATTTTATTGACATTTTCGAATGATATCGTGGTGAGCTAGCTTTCTTTTATAAATTAGGAGGAAAGCTTCTTTTCGCGAGGTATGGCCATTGCAATGCCATATAATCAGGT
>NW_016973091.1:0-652 GCF_001483705.2 Eufriesea mexicana
TATGTATGGTTGTATGTATGGATGTATGTATGGTTGTATGGATGTATGGATGGACGGATGGACGGAAGTATGGATGTATGGATGTATTGCTGTATGCATGTACGGAAGTATGGATGGATGGATGTATCTAATGATGGACGTACGAATGGATACATTTATGAAAATGTGGGTGTGGGTATGTATGGATGAATATATGTATGGATGGATGGATGTATGGTTTGATGGTTTTATGGATGGTTGGCTGGGTGTATGTATGCATGGATGTATGTATGGATGCATTTACGAATGTATCTATGGATGTATGTATGGATGAGTGTATGTGTGTATGCATGGATGTATGGATGTATGTATGGACATATGTATGGATGTACGTATGAATGGATGAGTGCATGGATGGGTGGACTTGTGTATGTATGGATGTGTGGACGTATGGATGTATGGATCGATGGATGTATGGATGGATGAATGTATGGATGGATGGATGTATTTATGTATGGACGTTTGTATGTATGGATGTATGAAGGAATGGCCGTATTTGCTTTCTGGATGTACGGACGTATGTATGCATGGATGTATGGAGGTAAGAATTTATGGATGTACGGAGGCATGGATGTATGGATGTGTGGGTGGACGAATGGATGGGTGAATGGAC
>NW_016973092.1:0-964 GCF_001483705.2 Eufriesea mexicana
CGTTCCGAGAACAATATTTCTCGCATTCCCGTGGCTCAGGGGAAAATACAAGAGCACAGCAGATCTCAGAAATCCACCACATTGAAGTGTATAGCACGAAAGTCAAACATACCCCGACCTAACTTGGCCTAACCTAACATATCCAAACGTAGTTTAGCTAAACAAGACGTTACGAGACCAATACTGCTTGCCCCCCGGAGCCAAACAAAGCATATTAGAGCACATTAGAGCGCAGAAAGCCACGGAATAGCAGTGAATAGCAGAAAAGTCGGAGTAGCCTATCCTAACCTAATCGATCGTAACATTACTCAACCTGTCTCGGCGGTACCGACATTGCTGGCCTCCACAGAGGCAAGCAGAATATTCCAGACCACAGAATATCGCAGAAATCCACCGTATTGCAGTGAATAGCACGGAAGCCGTAGAAACCCTAGCGTAGCATGGCCTTACCTAACCTAACCGAACGTAGCATATCTCGACATATCGTGCAGCGACCCCAGCTCCTCGTGTCCTCATAGCCAAAGAGAATGTGGTAGAGCACAGTAGATCACAGTGGTACAACGAATAACAGTGTATAGCTCGAAAGTCAAAGCTATCCCGACCATACCTGACCTAAGCTAACCTAACCAAGCCAAACGTAGCGTAGTACAATGTAACGCCCTGCGACCAATGCTGCTGTCATCCACCGAGCCGAGCAGAATATAGTAGAGCAGAGAAGAGCACAGAAATCCGCCGAATGACAGTGTATAGCGAGAAAGACAACGCTATCCCTGCCAAACATATGCCAACCTATCCTAACCAAACATAACATAACTTAACGTAATGTTCCACGGCCGCTACTGCTGGCCTCCCCTGAGTCGAGCAGAGTATAGTAAAGCAGCGTAGAGCGGAGGAATACACTGAATAGCAGCGTACAGCACAAAAGTCGGAGATATCCTAACTTAACCTGACGTGGCTTAACATA
>NW_016973093.1:0-1034 GCF_001483705.2 Eufriesea mexicana
CCTATCCAATGTAAACACAATCTAACTCAATCTAGCGAGCCGCGTCCACTATTGGTGGCCTCCCCGAGCCAAGCTGATCTTATTAGGGTAGAGTAAAGGGTAGACGTCCATAGAATCGCAGTGCACACCAGAAGGGTCGTACCTACCCCCTTCCAAGGTAACCAAACGTAACACAACCTAACGTAGCTTAACTGAAGCTAACGTGCCGATGCCACTACTGCATGAATCCACAAAGTCAAGCGGAATATACTAGTGCACATTGCAACGCAGGAATCTACCGGACAACAGTGTATACCACGTAAGCAAAAGTTATCCAAACATAGCCCAGAATAACGCAATCTAACCAAACGTAGCATAGCTCAAACTAACCGGCCGAGACCGCAACTACTGGCCTCTCCACAGCCAAGCATAGTATACAAGAGCAAAGTGGAGCGCAGAAATCCAGCGAATAGCTGTGTATAGCACAAAAGTCAAGGCCAGCCTATCCAAACAAAGCCGAACGTAACGTACCAAGCGTAGCATATGTGCCGAGACTACTACAGCTGCCCTACTCAGAGACAAGCAGAACTAATTAGTGCGACGTGGAGCGCACAGATCCATCGAATGGCGGTGTATAGCAAAGAAGCCTATACAATCCTGTCCTAAGCCAACCGACCGTCACAAAGCCTTACGCAGTGTATCTCAGACTAACGTGCCGAGACCACTATTGCTGGCCACCACAGAATCAAGCTGATTATAGCGGCGCACACTAGAGCCAGAAATCCACCGAATAGCAGTGTACAGCACAAAAGTCAAAGCTACCCCATCCTAACCTAACCAAACCTAGCATAAGCGACCTGACGTGAAGCGACCCCTATTGCTGGCCTCACGTAATATAGCAGAGCATTGTAGGACACTGGAATCGCCCGGATAACAGTGCATAGTGCAAGGTAAAGACTATTCTAACCAAACAAAGCCAATCGTATCGTAGTCAAACGTAACGCAACTCAACCGAACGTGCAGAGGGAACTAGTCCTGGCGTCCACAAAGGCAAG
>NW_016973094.1:0-448 GCF_001483705.2 Eufriesea mexicana
AAGCACCCATCCAAACACCCATCGATCCATACATCTATACTTTCACACCTACATCCATCCGTACATTCATATATCCACACATCAATAAATCCATCCATCCATACATCCATACAACCATACATTCATCCATACATATATCCATACATACATCCACACATCCACCCATCCATACATCCATCCACTCATACATCCATCCATACATCCATCCATACGTTCATCCATACATCCATCCATCCATACATCCATACATCCACAATCCATACATCCACATATCAATCCATCCATGCACTCATCCATCCATACGTACATCCATACATACGACCATACATACATGCATACATCCACGCATACACACATACATCATCCATACATACGTCCACATATACATGCGTTAATACAACCTTACATACGTCCATGCATACATCCATACATGCAGACAGCCATACAT
>NW_016973095.1:0-598 GCF_001483705.2 Eufriesea mexicana
CCTGGAATGTCCTGACCAGCCGTTACCTGATCTGACCTGACCTGTCCCTACCTGACTTGACTTTACCTGACCTTACCTGGCCTGACATTTCCGGGCCAGATGTGACCTGACCTATCCTGGCATGACGTGACCTGTCTTCACCTGACCATACCTGACCTAACCTGACCCGACCTGGAATGTCCTGACCTGCCCTTACCCGAAATGACCTGACCTGTCGTGACCTTATCTGGCCTGGAGACCTGAGAAGGCTATACCTGACCAGACCTGCCCTGTCCTGACCTGACCTGGCTTGACCTGGCCCGACCTGACGTGACCTGACCTGACCTGACCTGACGTGGCCTGACATTGCCTGGCCGTGCCTGTCCTGACCTGACCTGACCTGATTTGACCTAACCTAACCTAACCCGACCTGGCCTGGCCTGGCTTGACCTGGCCTGGCCTGACATGACCTGACCTGGCCGGAAATGACCCGTCATTCCCTGGCATGGCCTGGTCTGGCCAGACCAGACATGGCATGTCCTGACCTGACTTGACGTGAACTTACCTGTCCAGACATGGCCTGGCCTGTTGTGACCTGACCTATCCTGGCCTGACCTGA
>NW_016973096.1:0-1876 GCF_001483705.2 Eufriesea mexicana
TGCATTTTCGAGGCAGATTCAAAAGCATTTTAATGCCTATAGCACGGCAATAGTATCTTTCCTTGTTATTTATACCAGCAAGATACCTCACGGCGATATTAGCCGAAAATGTTAATAAAATTGAATTCTCCAGACAGATTCTATAGTATTGCATTGGCCATGGCTGGCCAATAGAATCTTTCCTCCGTATCTATGCAAGAAAGTTACATCACCACGTTATTATTCGAAAATACCACGTTATTATTCGAAAATGTCAATAAAGTTGAATTTTCGAGCCAGATGATACAACATTGCAATGGCTATAGCACGCCAATAGATTCTTTCCTCATTATCTATGCAAGAAGGTTAGCTCGCCACGATCTTAGTCGAAAATGTCAATAAAATTGAATTTCCCATCCGGATAATAGAGAATTGCAATGGCTGTAGCTGGCCAATAGAAGCTTTCCTCCTTATTTATGCAAGGACGTCAGCTCATGACGATATTACCCGAAAATGACAAAAAAATTACACTTTCCAGCCAGATTCTGTAGCATTGCAATGGCTATAGCTCGTCAGTTGAATCTTTCCTCCTTACATATGGAAGAAGGTTAGGTCACCACGATACTAGCCGAAAATGACAATAAAATTGAATTTTCCATCCAGAAACTATAGAACAGCAATGACTATAGCTGGCCAAAGGAATCTTTCCTCCTTATTTATACAAGAAAGTTAGCTCGCCACGATATAAGCCGAAAATGTCAATAAAATTGAATTCAGCATCCAGATTCTGTAGCATTGCAATGGCTATAGCTCGCCAGTAGAATCTTTCCTCTTTACACATGCAAGGATGTCAGCTCACCATGATATTAGACGAAAATGTCAATAACATTGAATTTTCCATCCAGATATTATAGAATTGCAATGGCCATGGCTGGGCAATAGAATCTTTCCTCCGTATTTAAGCCAGAAAGTTACACCACCACGATATTAGTCGAAAATGTCAAAAATTTGAATTTTGGAGGAAGATTCTATAGCATTGCAATGGTTATAGCACGCCAATATTATCTTTCCTCCTTATATTTACAAGAAAGTAAGCTCACCACGATATTAGCCGAAAATGACAATTGATTGAATATTCCGGCCATATTGTACAGCATTGCAATGGCTATAGCGTGCCAATAGTATCCTTCCTCCTCTTTTATACAAGAAAGTTAACTCGCCACGATATCAGCCGAAAATGTCAATAAAATTGAATTTAGCAGCCAGATTCTGTAGCATTCCAATGGCTATAGCTCGCCAGTAGAATCTTTCCTCCTTACACATGCAAGGATGTCAGCTCACCTTGACATTAGACGAAAATGCCAATATCCTTGAATTTTCCATCCAGATATTATAGAATTGCAATGGCCATGGCTGGCCAATAGAATCTTTCCTCCGTATTTATGCAAGAAAGTTACACCACCACGATATTAGTCGAAAATGTCAATAAAGATGAATTTTCGAGGCAGATACTATAGCATTGTAAGGGCTATAACACGCCAATAGAATTCTTACTCCTTATTTATGCTAGAATGTTTGCTCGCCACGATATTGGTCGAAAATGTCAATGAAATTGAATTTCCGAGCCACATGCTACAGCATTGTTATGGCTATAGCATGGCAATAGTATCCTTCCTCCTTATTTATACAAGAAAGTTAGCTCACCACGACATTAGTCGAAAATGTCATTAAAACTGAATTTTCCATCCAGATACAATAGAATTGCAGTGGCCATAGCTGGCCAATAGAATCTTTCCTCCGTATTTATACAAAAAAGTTGTCTCACCACGATATTAGTCGAGAATGTCAATAAAGTTGCATTTTCGAGGCATATGATACAACATTGCAATGGCTATAG
>NW_016973097.1:0-277 GCF_001483705.2 Eufriesea mexicana
GGTGAATAGATCGTCTAACGCCCTCAATCGAATGGTAAGAACAGCTATCTACTTGCCAGAGAAAAGGTCTATTCAAAATCTATAATCCGATATAGCTTGGTGAATAGATCGCCTAACGCCTTTAATTCAATGGCAAGTACAAACATCTATTTGCCAGAAAATTGGCCATTCAAAATCTATAAACTGTTGTAGCTTGGTGAATAGATCGCCTAAAGCTTTCAATCCGATGGCAAGTACAGCCGTCGACTTGCAAGAGAATAGGTCTATTCAAAATCTA
>NW_016973098.1:0-2170 GCF_001483705.2 Eufriesea mexicana
GCTATCCTGTCGATATCTGCACACTGCATTGCTCTACTAGGATCTCCTGGTCTCTGGTGAGGCAAGCAATAGCAGTCGTGCCACGTTCGGTTGATTCATGTTACGTTCGGCTATATTATGCTAGGATAAGTTAGATTACGAGAGCTTCTAGTTTCGTGCTATGCACAGCAATTCGGTGGATATCGGCGCTCCACTCTGCTCTAATATATTGTGCTTGCCCCTGAGGAGAGCAGCAATGGTGCTCTCGGTACGTTAGGTTGAGTTAGGTTACACTTAGATATGTTACGTTTGGTTGGGGTAGGATATGATATCTTTCACTTTGTGCTATACACAGCAATGCGGTTGATTACGCGCTCTACTGTGATCTAGTATATTCTGCATGGCACTGGGGAGACTAGCAATAGTGGCCTCGGAACGTTAGATTGGGCTATGATACGTTCGGTTGTACTACGTACGCTTATGTTAGGACTGGGTATCTGCGACTCGTGTGCTCAACACAGACCTTCTATGGACTTCTGCGCTCTACTGTGCTCTAACATACCCTGCTTGTCTCTGGCGACGCCAGCAGTAGTGGTTGCGGCAGGTTTGCTTGGTTTGCATTACGTTAGGTTAGGTCAGTGTAGGTAAGGTTTGGTCAGGGTATCACTGACTATTGTGCTCTACACTGCAATGCGGCCGATTTCTGCACTCTACTGCGCTATACTACATTCTCCATGTCCCTCGAGTTCCAGCCATAGTGGTCTCGGCAGATTATGTTGGATTTGTCTTCGTTTGGTT
Organism: Eufriesea mexicana; assembly: GCF_001483705.2. NCBI lineage: Eukaryota > Metazoa > Arthropoda > Insecta > Hymenoptera > Apidae > Eufriesea > Eufriesea mexicana. Next base: position 778 of record NW_016973098.1, read on the forward strand.
AGGCTATGTTTGTCTGGTTTAGATTTGGATAGCTATTACATTTTTGCTATACACTGAGATTCTATGGATTTCTGCGCTCTGCCCCTCTAACAATTTCCGTTTGTCCCTGGAGATTCCAATAAGTGTAGTCGTGCCGCGCTAGGTTGTGTTATGTTACGTTTGGTAATGATACGATTGGCTTGCTTTGGAGAGGATAGGTTTGACTTTTATGCAATGCACTGCCATTCGGTGGATTTCTGTGCTGTACTGTGCTCTAGTGTATTCTGCTTGGCTTTGGGAATGTCAGCAGCAATATTCTAGGAACTTCAGCTTGAGAAAGTTTACGTTTGGTTATGCTATGTTTGGTTAAGTTAGGAAAGGACGGCTTTTACTTCTGCGTTACACGCTGCTATTCGGTGGATCTCTGCACCCTACTGTGCTCTAGTATGTTCTGCTTGGCTGAGGGGAGTCCGGCAATAGTGGTGGCGACACGTTGGATTGAGTTTGGTTACGTTTGGTAATGATACGATAGGTTAGGTCAGGATGTTACTGATGACTTTTGTGCTGTACGCAGATTTTCGGCGGCTTTCTGCGCTATGCTGATCTCTAATATGCCCTGCTTTGCTCTGGTGACGCCAGAAATAGCGGCCGCGACGCGTTGCGTGTATTATGTTACGTTTGGCTACGTTACGTTAGCATGTGTTAGGTTTGGATAGATTTGACTTTCACGGTACACGCTGCTATTCGGTAGGTTTCTATGCCCTGCTGCGCTCTAGAATGTTCGGCTTGGTTCTGGACAAGCCAGCAATAGTGGTCTCAGCACGATATGTCGTGATAGTATAAATTTGGTTAGGTCATACTCTATCCGGTTAAGTTTGGATTGCTTTGAATTTTATGCTATGCACTGCTATTCTATAGACTTCTGAGGTCTACTCCCCTCTGATATTATCCGCTTGCCTCTGTGGAGGCCAGCAATACCGGTCACGGCACGTTAGCTTGTGATTGGTTACGTCTTGATATGTTAGGCTTGGTTGGGCTAGGCTAGGATGGCATTGACATGTGCTCAACTCTGATATCCTATGGACTTCTGTAATCTACTGTGCTCTGTCATATTCTGCTTGTCTCTGCGGAAGTCAGCAATGGCGACCGCGGCACGGTAGGCTTAGTTACTCTAAGTTCGGTTAGGTCAGGTTAGGTACGTTTAGGTTAGGGTATCCTCCACTTAAGTTAGGTCACATATGCCTTTTGTGCAATAAGCTGGTACTTCATGGCTCTCTGCGCTCTACGGTTCCCTAGGGCAATAAGCTTGGCTCTGGGGTTCCAACAGTAGTGGTCTCGGCACGTTCCGCTGAGGTAGGATACGTTTGATTGTATTACGTTTGGATAGGTTAGCAAAGGATAGCTTCGACTTTTG
>NW_016973099.1:0-288 GCF_001483705.2 Eufriesea mexicana
GGTCAGGTCAGGTCAGATCAGTCAGGTATGGTCAGGACATGTCAGGCCATGTAAGGTCAGTTCCGGTCAGATCAGGTCAGGTCAGGTCAGGTCTGGTCAGGACAGGTCAGGTCAGGTCAGGTCAGGTCAGGTAAGGTCAGTTTAGGTCAGGTCATGTCAGGGCAGGTCAGGTCATGCCAGGCCAGGCCAGATCATATATGGTCAGGTCAGGTCTGGTCAGGTCAAGTCAGGTCAGGTCAGGTCAGGTCAGGTAAGGTCAGTTTATGTCAGGTCATGTCAGGTCATGTC
>NW_016973100.1:0-584 GCF_001483705.2 Eufriesea mexicana
ACGTAGCTTTACACGACCTAACCGAACGTAACCTGAATCAACATAACGGGCCGAGAACACAATCGCTGGCCCTCCCAGAGGAAAGCTGATATTAATGGAGCAATGTAGGGCGGAGAATTCCATCTAATAGCAGGATATAGCACAAAGGTCAAGCTCTCATCTGCGAACCTAACCAATCATAACGTGACCAAACGTAGCATTACTAAACCTGACGTACCGCGACAACCATTGCTGGCCTCCCCAGAGCTGAGCAGAACACGATAGTGGACAGTAGAATGCAGAGGGCCGTACTAGAGATGTGTATGCCTGGAAAATGGAAGCCACATAAACCAGTCCCAAACAAACAGAACATAACCAAACGTAGCCTAATAAAGCCTATTGTGCCGAGAAGTCTATTGCTGCCCCTCCCCCCACCCAGAGGCAAGATGGACATACTACAGCACAGTAGACCCCAGAATCCCACCGAATGACTGTGTTCCGCACAAAAGCTGAAGCAACCCATTCCAAACTTAGCCGAACCTAACCTAACCTGACGTAACGTCACTAAACATAACGTGCAGGGACCACTATTTCTGGCCTTCCCA
>NW_016973101.1:0-335 GCF_001483705.2 Eufriesea mexicana
TGACATTTTCGACTAATATCGTGGTGAGCTGATTTTATTGCATAAATAAGGAGAAAAGATTCTATTGCCGTGCTAAAGCCATTGCAATGTTATAGAACCTGTCTGGAAAATTCAATTTTATTGAGACTTTCGACTAATATCGTGGTGAGCTGATTTTGTTGCACAAATAAGGAGAAAGGATTCTATTGACATGCTAAAGGCATTGCAATGCTATAAAATCTGACTAGAAAATTCCATTTTATTGAAATTTTCGGCTAATTTCGTGGTCAGACAATTTTGTCGCATAAATAAGGAGAAAAAATTCTATTGGCATGCTATAGCCGTTGCAATGTTAT
>NW_016973102.1:0-553 GCF_001483705.2 Eufriesea mexicana
AATGTCAATAAAATTGAATTTTCCAGTCAGATTCTATAGCATTGCCATTGCTATAGCATGCCACAAGAATATTTCGTACTTATTTATGCCACGAAATTACCTCACCGCGATATTAGTCGAAAATGTGCATAGAATTGTATTTTCCAGTCAGATTCCATAGCATTGCAATGGCTACAGCATGCCAATAGAATCTTTCCTCCGTATTTATGCAAAAAACTTAGCTCAGCACGATATTAGTCGAAAATGTCAATAAAAATTAATTTTCCATTCTGATTCTATAGCATCGCAATGGCTATAGTATGCCCATAGAATCTATCCTCGTTATTTATGCAACAAAATTATCTCACCACGATATTAGTCGAAAATGTCAATAAAAATGGATTTTCCAGTCAGATTCTATAGCATTGCTATGGCTACAGCATGCTAATACAATCTTTAATATCTTTACGAATTATTTATGCAACAAAATTATCTCACCACGGTACTAGTTGAAAATGTCCATAAAATTGTATTTTCCAGACAGATTCTATAGCATAACAATGGCTATACCATG
>NW_016973103.1:0-319 GCF_001483705.2 Eufriesea mexicana
TGGGTGGATGATTGGATGGATGGATGTGTTTAAGTATGTATGTATGTATGGATATACGTATGGATGGATGGCTGTATGGATGGGTGGAATTGTGGATGGATTGAGGTACGGATTGGCGAATGGACTGATGTATGGATGTATGGATTTATATATGTATGAATGAATGGAAGGATGGATGTGTATATGTATGTATGTATGAATGGATGGATGTATGGATGGATGGATGTATGGGTGGATGGATGTATGGATGGATATGTGTATGGATGTATATAGTTATATAGGTATGGATGTATGGATGTATGTATGGATGTATGGATGT